>NW_028319121.1:457500-495000 GCF_062004578.1 Staurois parvus | reverse complement strand
GCAGATGTGCTTCCCTGTAGCCAAGCCAATAAAGATTTGGCCAAGAGGAACTCTTAACCCCCCACCTGTGTCCTTATCTGTTATTATAGAGGTCACAGTATTTTGTCTTTTAATTGGAAATGTCATTTCTGACAGCATTGCCTATTTATAGCTTTATTATTATATTATTATACAGGATTTATGGCGCCAACAGTTTGCTCAGCGCTTTACAATATAACGGGAGACAATACAGCAACAATACAGTTCAATACAAGAAGGATAGGAGGGACTGATCCTGGGAGCTTACAATCTAGGAGGGAGGGGCTAGTGGTACAGAAGGTAGTAACTGTGGGGGAAGGACTGGTTGGAAGAGTAGAATATTCCAGTATTAGCTGAGGGCAGGATAGGCTTCCCTGAAGAGAGAGGTTTTCAGAGATCGCCTAAAAGTGAGCAGAATAGGTGATAGTCCGATAAAGTGGGGTAGAGAGTTCTAGAGGATGGGGGAAGCTCTGGAGAAGTCCTGGAGACGAGCATGGGAGGAGGAGACAAGGGAGCTAGAGAGCAGGAGGTCTTGCGAGGAGTAAAGAGGACGGTTTGGGTGATATTTAGAGACAAGATCGGTGATGTAATTTGGGGTAGGGAGTTCCAGAGGATGGGGGAAGCTCTGGAGAAGTCCTGGAGACGAGTATGGGAGGAGGAGACAAGGGAGCTAGAGAGCAGGAGGTCTTGCAAAGAGTGAAGAGGATGGTTTGGGTGATATTTAGAGACCAGATCGGTGATGTAATTTGGGGTAGAGAGTTCCAGAGGATGGGGGAAGCTCTGGAGAAGTCATGGAGACCAGCATGGGAGGAGGAGACAAGGGAGCTAGAGAGCAGGAGGTCTTGCAAAGAGTGAAGAGGACGGTTTGGGTGATATTTAGAGACAGGATCGGTGATATAATTTGGGGTAGAGAGTTCGAGAGGTTGGGGGAAGCTCTGGAGAAGTCCTGGAGACGAGCATGGGAGGAGGAGACAAGGGAGCTAGAGAGCAGGAGGTCTTGCAAGGAGTGAAGAGGACGGTTTGGGTGATATTTAGAGACAAGATCGGTGATGTAATTTGGGGTAGAGAGTTCCAGAGGATGGGGGAAGCTCTGGAGAAGTCCTGGAGACAAGCATGGGAGGAGGAGACAAGGGAGCTAGAGAGCAGGAGGTCTTGCAAGGAGTGAAGAGGACGGTTTGGGTGATATTTAGAGACAAGATCGGTGATGTAATTTGGGGTAGAGAGTTCCAGAGGATGGGGGAAGCTCTGGAGAAGTCCTGGAGACAAGCATGGGAGGAGGAGACAAGGGAGCTAGAGAGCAGGAGGTCTTGCGAGGAGCGGAGAGGACGGTTTGGGTGATATTTAGAGACAAGATCGGTGATGTAATTTGGGGCAGAGTTATAAATGGCTTTATACGTCATTGTTAGTAGCTTTGATCATTTCCCCAATTTCTTGGCCACGGTTGGATATGCAGATCAATATTTGAGAAGCTGTGACAAGATTGAGTATTCATTCATTAGTCTTTATTAAGATGCAAGTGAATGAAGCACAATTGATACAGTTAGGGATCGTTTTCTAATCGTAGCAGCAGTATAATGCACTGTGATTGCCATGCATGCCCTGTCATTTGTATTGACAGCATTTCCCATAAGCTTTCTGTAGAACCTGATTCTTCAATAAATAAAGCGGAGGAGTGGCCGCACACAGGTGCCAGCATTCTGAATCCTTTCAGCTGTTCCTTCGTACACAGTGATCCACAGCAGAAAGGGTTTTGTTTTTATTTCCTCCATGCACTGCCATGGCGGTACTGGATGCAGGCAGCGCTCAGCGGAGTTCCTCCTTAGAACAGGAGCCTGTCCTGTCGTTTATGAGCTGAAGAGGTTAAATTGGAGACTGGTGTGATCCCACACGCAGCACGGTGACATGTGTTTGTCACTGTCATTGTGGTGACATTTAGAAAGCTGTCGTGGGCTCCGATGCCTCCTGTGTGGATCAGAAGGGCCGTCTGTTCCCTGGAATAAATACCCGGGATCCAGCAGGGACTTCCGCCTCTCCTCTGACAGCTATGACTGTACGCTTAAAGGGGGTTCTTGTTCACCTTTTACATTCCGCCATTCTATAGGTAGAGCTGAACTCCAGCCAGGTATAAAAGACGCACAATAATGCACTTGTGTGTCCAATGATATATTATTAAATTTATTTTCAAATATGTGCTGGAAGTACATGCATTTCATCTGGTACCAGCCGTTTGGTATCACCTGTACAGCAGAGCTCTGACTGGGAAGAGGGAGAAAATGCACAAGAATCCAGTCAGCTGTGCTCATGTTTTTACAGGTAGCATGTTGCTAGAAGGAGAGAGCAGAGTTACAGAGAGATGCTGCTTCTTCTTTCACTTTTTTCACTGTCCTGTTACAGCCTGGGGAGGGATAAGACCTCTAAGTGCTACTTAAAGTGGTTGTAAGTCTCTGAAATAAAAAATGAACAAAGCACATCCTTCTATAGTGTGTGCTTGCCTTGATCCAAAGCACATAGAGAAAGCAGAGGAAGGCAAGAGAAGACAGAAATCACACTATCCTTTCTAACAATCTATGCTGAAACAAGACAATCCTGAGAGGTGGCTGCAGCATGCAGCCTCAGCTGTGTATGTTTCCCTTTGAGACTGCAGGAGGGTGGCCATTAACTCCACTCAGATCTCAGATTACATTCAGCTCCTTGCTCTATACTGTGGAGTGTGTGACATCAGATCCCTGAGAATGTTGTGTAAAATGTGTTCTTTTGGAGTCTGTAGAGGCGAGAGGGCTGCAGATACACAGGTACAACATATGCAGGAGTATTTGTTTCATCTCTTTGCATCACATGAGGCTAATCACTCCACTGGGCACATGTAAGGGTTTATAACCTCTTTAACTGCAGGAGAGAAAAATCAGGTCTCCTGCCAAGCCAAACAGGGCTGCGCTGTGTGGCAGAGCTGTGAAAATCTCAGGGCCGCATTAACAGCAATACAAATCGTTTGGCGGTTAAACACTGTGCATTCAGCCGTTTGTAGAAGATTTAGCCTTGTGTTTGTGATCTGTGTCTTCTCCGTCTTCCCTCCAGGTTGCGTGGTGCCCTCTCCGATTAACACGTTCCTCTCTTCTCTCTCTTCTACAGTGGCTGAATCAAAGTCACAATGCAGGTGTCAACTATGCAAATCGCAATGCTACCAAGGTGAGAATCCATAGGAGGGTTGCTCTGATTGTCTGCGACTGCAACGCTCCAGCCCCATGCTGATAAACTAATTATATCCTGCAAGAAGGGCTGAATGATGGCAGAAAGACGAACCCACACCCAGCTACTCCATTCATTTCCAATGAGAAGCTCTCATTCCAAGCGTCCTCCTCACCAGAATGTTTATGACGGTGTACAAGGGACACCCCATCTCGACCCCCTTTGATTCCCCCCCCAAGAAGATCTATTTTTTTTATTCTACTTCTCACACCATTTCCAAGCTGATCCAAGGATCTTCCTACCCAAAATGTGCAGCCCATTATTATTACTATTATACAGGACTTACAGTTGCAAGAAAAAGTATGTGAACCCCTTGGGATTACGTGGAGTTTTGCATGAATTGGGCATAAAATGTGCTCTGAACGTCATCTAAGTCACAACAATAGAAGAACACAGTCTGCTGAACATAATACTACACAAACATTAGATGTTGCCATGGTTTAATTGCACATAACATGTAAACATTCACAGTGCAGGGAGGAAAAAGTATGTGAACCTTTGGACTTAATAACTGGTTGATCCTCCTTTGGCATCAATAACCTCAACCAAACGTTTCCTGTAGTTGCAGATCAGACCTGCACAACGATCTGGAGTCATTTTGGACCACTCCTCTTCACAAAACTGTTTCAGTGTAGCAATATTCTTGGGATGTCTGGTGTGAATCGCTCTCTTAAGGTCATGCCACAGCATTTCAATGGGGTTGAGGTCAGGACTCTGACTGGGCCACTCCAGAAGGCGTATTCTGTGCTGTTGCAGCCATTGTTTTGTTGAATTACTTGTATGCTTTGGGTCATTGTCCTGTTGCATCACCCATCCTCTGCGGAGCTTCAGTTGGCGGACAGATGGTCGTACGTTTTCCTGCAAAATGTCTTGATAAACTCTGGAATTCATTTTCCCATCAATGACAACAATCCGTCCAGGCCCTGAGGCAGCAAAGCAGCCCCAAACCATGATGCTCCCTCCGCCATGTTTTACAGTGGGGATGAGGTTTTGATGTTGGTGTGCTGGGCCTTTTTTTCTCCACACATAGTGTTGTGTGTTCTTCCCAAACAACTCAATCTTGGTTTCATCTGTCCACAGTATATTTTGCCAGTAGTGCTGTGGAACATCCAGGTGCTCTTTTGCAAACTTCAAATGTGCTGCAATCTTCTTTTTGGACAGCAATGGCTTCCTCCGTGGTGTCCTCCCATGTACTCCATTCTTGTTTAATGTTTTCCTTATTGTAGATGTGTCAACAAAAATGTTAGCATGTGCCAGAGATTTCTGTAGGTCTTTAGCTGACACTCTGGGATTCTTCTTTACCTCATGCAGCATTCTGCGCTGTGCTCTTGCAGTCATTTTTACAGGACGACCACGACTAGGGAGAGTAGCAACAGTGCTAAACTTTCTCCATTTGTAGACAGTCTGTCTTACCGTGGACACATGAACATCAAGGCTTTTGGAGATACTTTTGTAACCCTTTCCAGCTTCATGCAAGTCAACAATTCTTGATCATAGGTCTTCTGAGAGCTCTTTTCTGCAAGGCATGGTTCACATCAGACAGTGCTTCTTGAAACCAGTAAACCCAAAACAGGTGTGTGTTTTTTAAGGGCAGGACAGCTGTCAGCAACACATCCAATATCATCACACTGATTGGAGTCAAGGTTGGCTCACTCCTGGCTCCAATTAGCTCTGAGAGAAGTCATTAAGCTAGGGCCTCACATACTTTTTCCTCCCTGCACTGTGAATGTTTACATGTTATGTGCAATTAAACCATGGCAACATCTAATGTTTGTGTAGTATTATGTTCAGCAGACTGTGTTCTTCTATTGTTGTGACTTAGATGACGTTCAGAGCACATTTTATGCCCAATTCATGCAATACTCCACATAATCCCAAGGGGTTCACATACTTTTTCTTGCAACTGTATATAGCGCAGACAGTTTGCTCAGCGCTTTACATTATAGAGGGAGACAATACAGTAACAATACAGTTCAATACGAGGGATAGGAGGGCCCTGCTCCTTGGAGCTTACAATCTAGGAGGGAGGGGTGAATGGTACAAGAGGTAATAAGCTGTGGAGGATGGATTGATTGGAAGAGTAGAAAATTTCATTATTAGCTGAGAGCAAGGTAGGCTCCCCTGAAGAGATAGGTTTTCAGAGTGCGCCTAAAAGTGAGCAGAGTAGGCGATACTCTGATAAATTGGGGTAGGGAGTTCCAGAGGATGGCTGAAGCCCTGGAGAAATCCTGGAGACGAGCATGGGAGGTGGAGACAAGGGAGCTAGAGAGTAGGAGGTCTTGGGAGGAGCGGAGAGGACGGTTTGGGTGATATTTAGAGACAAGATGGGTGATGTAATTAGGGGCAGTGTTATAAACGGCTTTATACGTTAGTGTTTTGAATTTTATCCGTTGTGCAATTGGAAGCCAGTGGAGGGATTGGCAGAGAGGGGTGGAGGACACTGAATGGAGGCCAGTGGAGGGATTGGCAGAGAGGGGTGGAGGACACTGAATGGAGGCCAGTGGAGGGATTGGCAGAGAGGGGTGGAGGACACTGAGTGGAGGCCAGTGGAGGGATTGGCAGAGGGGGGTGGGGGACACTGAGTGGAGGCCAGTGGAGGGATTGGCAGAGGGGGGTGGGGGACACTGAGTGGAGGCCAGTGGAGGGATTGGCAGAGAGGGGTGGAGGACGCTGAATGGAGGCCAGTGGAGGGATTGGCAGAGAGGGGTGGAGGACACTGAGTGGAGGCCAGTGGAGGGATTGGCAGAGAGGGATGGAGGACGCTGAATGGAGGCCAGTGGAGGGATTGGCAGAGAGGGGTGGAGGACACTGAGTGGAGGCCAGTGGAGGGATTGGCAGAGAGGGGTGGTGGATACAGAACGGTTGGTGAGGTGGATGAGTCTGGCAGCAGCATTCATGACAGACTGGAGTGGGGATAGCCTGCGATGAGGTCGGCCAATGAGGAGGGAGTTACAATAGTCAAGTTGTGATATGACAAGGGAGGGAATAAGTTGCTTAGTGGTTTCCGGGGTTAGGAACGGACGTATCTTGGAGATGTTGCGGAGGTGAAGTCTACATGAGTTTGTCAGCGATTGGACCTGCGGCTGAAAGGACAGATTGGAGTCTAGGATGACACATAGTACCCTGGCGTGAGGGTCATTCTCCTCCCCAAACCCTCCTCACCATCCATGGTTGACCATGTACAGAACACGTCCTTGCATCAGTGCACAATAGTTCCTGTTTTCTTTTTATAAACGCTATACACCGATCAGACATCATTTTATGACCAGATAAACTGATTATCTCGTTACAAACTGTTGGTTATAAACTAATTTGGGTTATTTTTTTTTTTTTTTTACTAAAAAGATAACGGAGTACATTTTGGCCAAGATTTATGATGAAAGATTATTTATTTGCAAAATTTTATAAGAAAAGCACTTTTTTTTTCAAAATTTTTGGACTTTTCATTTACATAGCAAAAAAATTTAAATCCCAGCGGTGAGAAAATACCACCAAAATAAAGCTTTATCTGTCTCATAAAATGCTAAAAATTTCATATGGGTAGTGTTGCATGACCGCGCAATTGTCATTCAAAGTGTGATAGCGCTGAAAGCTGAAAATTGGCCTGGACAGGAAGGGGGTAAAAGTGTCCGGACTGGAAGTGGTTAAAAATTAATTCGTAAATGCATTGAAAACCAATTAAGCCGTTCCGGAGGCCAGAAAAAAAGTAAAAAAAAGTCTTATCTGTTCAAAACTCATTATAAAGTGCGCTTTGTATTGCGAGAAAATCCGTAAACTGAGCCATTATTTTCAATGAATTTTCATTTGTAAACCAAAAATGACGTTAACCGAGGCGTGTGTAAACTGAGGTACGCCTGTACTATGTCCAGAGCAATACAGTGTTACTACAGTACTGTAGGGAAGTGATCAGGATTTTTATTTATTTTTACACACTATGATTGCTTATACCAGTAAATATCACTTTTATAGTCAACAATTTTTACTGAATAAAATGGATTCACTCAGTGTTTACTATTGTGGTTAGCTGTGATTGGCTACAGCTAATCACATGGTACAGATGGGCTATGATTGGCCGTATCTGTACCATGTGATCACTGTGACCAATCACAAAGAACAACACAATGGATGGCATGAATAACCACCATCCATTGTGTAAAATTGTCATGTGATTGGTCACAGCGATCACATAGTACTGGCAGCAGCCGGTACCTTGATCAGTCTCCAGTGACAGATCTCGACGCAGAAGGGCCCATGGGGTGAATGCCAGGTGCGTTCCGGGGAGGACGTCATATGACGCCCACATGGAACGGCGCATGTCCTTCCCATCATTTGACAATAGGCCAGGTGGAAACTGGTTTAACATACCTCAAATACACTGTAAATGGCCTGGGGGTGGTTGTGGTGCTTTTACCTTTGACATGAATGGAGGTATTTGGGGAGCAGTAAAGCCAGCTGAACACTACATGTCGGATACATTTTATATCTCCTCCTCACTTCCTGCTTTAGCTCCTCAGATCCTGCACAACCGTGTGCATTGCAAAGCATCTTGGCCGTGGCAGGTGTACACTGCAGCTAAAGGGGGAGCGGTTGGGGGGGAGGGGGGGGGGGGTAAAAATGCAGCCTAGCCATGGGTTTTCCCTGCCCTCCAACTGCTAGTGTGAACAAGCCCTGTCTTGGTTTTCTCAGATTCGACTACAAAAATGGAAATATGATTTAAAGTCAAGCTGTTGGTTTGTCCTGTATCTGCCCTCAATGTAGACCTCCGGGAGGTATCTGGAGAAGATGCAGAGTTCCTCCAGACATGATGCTTGTTCTCCAATCGTCACTAAATGAATCGAGTGATTAGTTGTATCCTTGTCCAGAATAGTCCAGAAAACATAGGGTGGTGCCCTGTACCGTCACTAGGAACACGCATGTAGATTGTGAAAAACACCCGTGTCCTCATGTGATGTCCTTTCCTAACTCTTTCTCTACTGTCTTCTCAGCCTTCTCCAACATCCAAGTTCATTCTGGGATATGCCGGAGCTGTGATCAGCGCAGTCTCTATAGCGGTGAGTGCCGGAACATCATTGTTGTTTTTGGGGGCTTTTCCGGGTTTTATGGAAAGTGGTCGGGTCTGGAGAGTTTTCTTCCTTGTCGTATTTCACTTAAAAGAAGACCTGTGTATTTTGTGTGTGTCCTCGTATTAGAGTTACTAAACCCACAACAGTACAATCAGTCTGTATGTGCAGTAAAGCATGCTTGTTATACTCACTGTGGGACCTAATCCTCTGCCTTGTGTAAAAAAGCTGTTTGATCCTGTCTTCTCTGCCCCTCCTCTTGTTCAAATGACCACCTGATACAGAATCTGTAGTCACATGCATATGCTCAGTTTGGTTTGTAGTGCTAGAGAGGTTTTTTTTTTTCTTAGGAGAGTGCATGTGATCAGCACAGGGCCAATCAGCACTAACCAGACAGAGGTCAGGGGTCTTGCATCCTCCTAGAGCAGAAAGAAAACTCCTCCTACAAGCTTTAATCAGTGCTCTGCTGGACACTGATAGAAGTCACAAGATCGCTATATACTGCTGATGAGAATAGGTATTTAGCAGTTTATATTTATTAAAATAATTGCATTTCCATGTTGTGTGTACTGTGGGAAACCAGATATAGTGAATGCAGGGTCCTGGGAGACCAGATATAGTGAATGCAGGGTCCGGGGAGACCGGATATCGTGAATGCAGGGTCCGGGGAGACCAGATATAGTGAATGCAGGGTCCGGGGAGACCGGATATATTGAATGCAGGGTCTGGGGAGACCGGATATAGTGAATGCAGAGTCCGGGGAGAGCGGATATAGTGAATGCAGGGTCCGAGGAGACCGGATATAGTGAATGCAAGGTCCGGGGAGAGCTGATATAGTGAATGCAGAGTCCGGGGAGAGCGGATATAGTGAATGCAGGGTCCGGGGAGAGCGGATATAGTGAATGCAGGGTCCGGGGAGACCAGATATAGTGAATGCAGGGTCCGGGGAGAGTGGATATAGTGAATGCAGAGTCCTGGGAGAGCGGATATAGTGAATGCAGGGTCTGGGGAGACCAGATATAGTGAATGCAGGGTCCGGGGAGACCAGATATAGTGAATGTGGGGTCCGGGGAGACCGGATATAGTGAATGCGGGGTCCTGGGAGAGCGGATATAGTGAATGCAGGATCCTGGGAGAGCGGGTTTTCTGGGCGCAATGGTTTTCTATAGAGATAGGAGCACCTTCCTTCTGTTACAATGCTGACAGGAGTAGCGACAGTGGCAGAGATTTTGCCAAACGAATGCCTCCTGGGCATTGGATCCACATGAATTGGGGGACGCGCACTTTGCCATCTTTGCTCTGGGCGCTGGATGTGGGTGCTGGATGATCTTGTCCCGGCACTGACCCTAAGACTGTCATCAGTGCCTTCCAGGGAGATCTTACACTTGCACTATACAAGATCTGGGGAGGCTTGTCACTGAACAACAAGCTGCTCCAGATCTTGTGCAGCACATGTGCAAGATCAGAGGCAACGTCATAGGTGGTCCAGGAATAAAAAGCTGCTTGCCAATGACATCTTCTTTTGAATATGGCAGTCAGGATACGAGGAGGTGGAAGAGCGGCTCCTGAGCTTGTTTCGACACAGTAAAGGAGGAGGCAAGCAAAAATTTTTCAAATGAATTTAGAATTTACTGTATATCCGGACAGGTAGCACATACAACTTAATCCAGTCACCATGGGAAGGCAGCTGTTGATTGTCCATTCCACATCTTCAGTTTTATTGGGTGTCAGGAAGATACCCCTGCGTTTACATCTGCACAGGTAGCACCAACACCTTAAGGGCCGGTTCACACGACATGTGTTTCAGTTGCTTTTTTTTCTGCATCCAAAATGCACAGACAGTAGGTTACATGGTTGTCAGTGTCATAGTTCACATCAGTGCTTGCAGTTACAGTGCGTTTTAGTTGCAAAAAAATAAAAGTAGAACAGGCTGCATTTTTCCTGCACAGAACTGTACTGGAACCCGGTAAAACATGCTGGGACCCACCAAAAACACGCACTGGAACGCACATGCCCCTATTTAAATTGAAGAAAAAGAGGGGAAAAATGAACTGGAACGTGTCAAAAACGCATAAAAAATGCACCAGAACGCGCCAAAAGTGTGCATGCAGAAACACATTCAGAATGCATCTGGACTGTGTTTCTATAGTGTGAACCGGCCCTTAAAACAAAAAAAAAACCATCTGTACCCAGCCAGCTCTGCACTAAGAAGTGAGTGATCAAACATTCTCTGCACAGTGGGGACCAGAGCGCGGACCAGAGCACAGAGCGGACCAGAGCACTGAGCACTTTTTTAAAGTCCATATTCCAGTGAGCACTGGAGGGGCAGAGAGCCGGCTCAGAACGGTCAGTCTCCGGCTCTCAGCCCCTCCAGTGCTCACTGTGGAGGGGGCAAGAGGGGTTGGCTCAGTTTCCCAGTGCATCCTGGCTGTAAAGTTGGGCTTGATCCAGGGGCGGACTGACCATTTGGAAACTCGGGCACTGCCCGGGGTCAGTAGGGGGCCCCATGAGATGCCCCTTTTTTGAGTTTGGGCAAGGACACAGGGGCCCTATGATCCCCTATTGCCCGGGGGCTCCATGAGTTGTCAGTCCGCCCCTGGCTTGATCTAGCGCCTGGACTGGCTTTGTAACGTCAATCAACAGCTATCAACTGATAAAGGGTCACAGGAGTGCAGAACGGACCTACAAGGGAAATGTAGCAACAAAAAAAAAAAGCTTTGCCTATACTTTCCCCTAATCCAATCACCATGGACTGTGTAGATGCGGATTGTCCAAGAACAGGATGGGAGGTGTGACGTTGTGGACCCCCCCTTGTTCTAGTCTACATGACACCTGACACTCCATAGTGACTGGCTTAAGGTATCAGTGCTACCTGTGTGGATATAAATGCTGGGGCATCTTCCTGACCATGGCCACCATTAAGGGGGGGCCCGGCCGGCAGCTTCAGACTTCATGTAGGATGTGTCCAGTCAGTCATTGTACACAGAGTCCCGGATAACTAGATTCCCTGCTGAATCCCTCCTGTGGATCTATTGTGTTCTGCCAGTGGGGGGGCATCCCTGCCGGGAAAACAGTGATTACTGGTAATGGCTATAATAGCATGTAGAATCCGACAGGCTGGTTGTGATCGAGTCATACGACAATCGACTTGGGTACCATCAGCCTGCTCAGGGTATGTTACTCCTTAGAGGTGAATGGAGGGTCCGTTTGAAAGACTGACAGGTGAACCTGATTGGATGGATCATGTGAAAGAGGCAGCACAGTGGCTTTTCATGTTTTCATGTTCTCCCTGTGCCTGCGTGGGTTTCCTCCGGGTACTCCGGTTTCCTCCCACACTCCAAAGACATGCCGGTAGGTGAATTGTCTCCTGTCTAAATTGTCCCTAGTATGTGTATGTATGAATGTGAGTTAGGGACCTTAGATTGTACGCCCCTTGAGGGTTAGGGACCGATGTGAATGTACAATATATATGTAAAGTGCTGCGTAAATTGACGGCGCTATATAAGTACCTGAAATAAATAAATAAAGCCCCGTACACATGATGAGATTATGGGGCGAATGATCATCCGTTTTTTTTTTTTTTTCGCCTGCTAGTCTCACATCAAAAGTGAAAAGGTTACTGAAGATGCGAAAATTCTCATACGAAAGAAAAGAATTTTGAAAGTGATGTCATGTATTTGTATTGTATTTTCGGACGACTACTGTACTGATGAAACGAAAATTGTACGATCTGGTATTGCACGGGAAAAATGGTCACGCTTTTCCCTTCAGATATTGTCATACGAATTGTTGTGGTCAGCTCTCGAAAGCTGTGTGCAGGCGTACCTCGGTTTACGAATGCCTCGGATAATGGAATTTTCAGTTTATGAATGAAAATCCATTGAAAATAATGCCTCGGTTAACAAATTATTTACGCAATACGAAGTGTTTATTGTGCCAGCCCTGTACCTTTAAAGTGCGCTTTATAAAAAGTTTTGAACAGATTAAAGATTTCTTTCTGACCTCCGGAACGGATTAATTGGTTTTCAATGCATTTACGAATTAATTTTTAATCATGTCCCTGTACAGTATTTATGCCTTTAAAGAGCACTTTATAAAGAGTTTTGAACAGATAAAAAAAAAAAAAAAGTCTTTTTTCTGATTTTCTGACCTCCAGAATGGATTAATTGGGTTTTCAATGCATTTCTGATTTTTTTTTTAATCATGTCCCTGTACAGTGTTTCCGCCTTTAAAGTGCACTTTTTAAAAAGTTTTGAACAGATCAAACTTTTTTCTGACCTCCGGAACGGATTAATTGGTTTTCAATGCATTTACGATTTTTTTTTTTTAATCATGTCCCTGTACAGTATTTACGCCTTTAAAGTTTACTTTTTAAAGAGTTTTGAAGAGATAAAATACCTTTTTTGACTTTTTTCTGACCTCCGGAACGGATTCATTGGTTTCCAATGCATTCCTATGGGAAACTGCGTTTCGGTTTACGAATTTTTCGCAATACGAAACGTCCCACAGAACGCATTACAGTTGTCATCCTATGTACGCCTGTACTAACAATCCGATTATCGGACGATCGGTCCTCATTTTCTTATCATGTGTATGGGGCATTATGCTTCATTTACACTTGTAACACTTGTTTGGGGGTACGGTAAAAATGTGCAAGTTAGCTGTGTATTTTTACTTCCCCCCCCAACTGCTCCTTCTTATACTCCTAAGCAGTGGAGGGGGAATAATATATACCAGGACCTGATCATTTGTGTGCAGCTAAAGTAATCACTGCTGTTCTGTTCACCTACAGCCCATCCCTGTTTTCACTGTTGGTAGCAGGGCCGGACTGTCCATTTGGAAACTCGGGCACTGCCATAGGCTTTTTTGAGTTCGGGTAAGGACACAGGGGCCCCATGATCCCCTATTGCCCAGGGGCCCCATGAGTTGTCAGTCCGCCACTGGTTGGTAGTATACAGAGTAGAGGGAGGTACATCCATAAAAGATGTACAGTGCTCAGCATAGATGAGAACACCCCAATGGATTTGTAAGAAACCTTTCCTTTCAGAATCCACATTTTCTATGGGACACTATACTACAAAACACTCCCACAAATGCCAGCCATTGATTGCACACAAGATATTGTAATTTGCACACACAAAAAACTATTCTTCCTAACAGATTCATTCAAGACCGTGTTGTAAAAATGAATACACCTCAATGGAAGTCTTAGGAGCAAAGATACATTATAGACAACATAATCCTAATTAACAAGAATTCAACTCCAGGTGAGTCTAATTATTCATTACACAGGCGTCCAGCAGACAGGTGGTTATAAAAGGGCGTTACTTAACAAAGAAAACCCCGCCCACTTTATGCTGTCAGCAATGGCACCACATGGAACAGAAACGTCACAAGGCCTGAGAAAGAAAATAATATCTTTACACAAGGAAGGTGAAGGCTACAAGAAGGTCAGCAAAGCTTTACTTATCAGTCAGAATACTAGAGCAAAAGTGATACAGAAATTTAATAAAGATGGAATTGCAACCATCTCACAGAGACGTACAGGCCATGCACAGACGTTAATACCTTGACAGGAACATCTTCTGATGAAAAGGGTTGAAGAAAATTGCCATGTAAGTTCACTGCAGTTAGTTAGAGATGTAGAAAGCCAAACTGAGATGATTTTATTCATAAATCTTGGCCAAAATGTAGTCTGCTACAGGTCTTTGGTAAAAAAAAAAAAAAAGACTGAAAATTATTTTGTGAAAAAAATTTACTTTTTACTATAAAACCTATCCAATAAAAAATGTAAAAAATCAAATTGCTTCATAAATCTTGGTCAAAATGTAGTCTGCTACAGGTTTGTGGTTAAAAAAAAGGACTGAATATTTTGGGGGGGGGAAATGTGCTTTTTGCTATAAAACATATCAAGTAAAAAAACCTCAAATTTCTTCATAAATCTTGGCCAAAATATAATCTGCTACATGTCTTTGGTAAAAAAAAAAAAGAATGAAAATTTGGGGGGGAAAATTGTATTTTTTGCTATAAAACAAATCCAATTAAAAAGTTTAGAAAATCTAATTTCTTCATAAATCTTGGCCAAAATGTAGTCTGTTACAGGTCTTTGGTTAACCAAAAAAAGGATCTAAAATTTGGACAAAAATGTGCTTTTTGCTATAAAACATATCCAATAAAAGAATGAAATGTAAAAAATTGCATTTTGGCCAAGATTTATGAAGAAATTCGATTTTCGAAACTTTTTAATTGGATTTGTTTTATAGCAAAAAATACAATTTTTCTCCCCCAAATTTTCATTCTTTCTTTTTTTTTTTACAAAAGACATGTAGCAGATTATATTTTGGCCAAGATTTATGAAGACATTTGATTTTTTCCTTTTTTTTTTTAGATGTGTTTTATAGGAAAAAATTACACATTTTTTCCCCCAAATTTCAGTCTTTTTTTTTTTTTTACCAAAGACATGTAGCAGATTATATTTTGGCCAAGATTTATGAAGAAATTAGATTTTTTCCTTTTTTTTTTTTTGGATGTGTTTTATATGAAAAAATTACACTTTTTTCCCCCAAAATTTCAGTCTTTTTTTTTTTTACCAAAGACATGTAGCAGATTATATTTTGGCCAAGATTTATGAAGAAATATGATTTGTGTACACTGTATTATTTCGGGGGTCACCCTTCATTTCTTCAGGGAAGCCTACCCGCCTCTACCTAAAATCAGAATTTTTGCCTTCTCCATCAACTCTCATAGGAATTAGCTTTTTGTATTAGTTGGTGCTATAGGAATCCTGTAAAATAATAAAAATACAAAGTAAAATAAGAAAAAAGAAACAAAAAAACGCTGACTACTAGGGTGGGATTTTTGTTGGTTAGTGGATGTAGCCTTTTTTTTGTATTGTAGGCTAAAGAGAGTGGTTATAATCACATGCATGTCAGAAGATGACTATATATAGGATATGCAAAATACAAATAATACAAGTTAAAAAAAATAGACAATGAGATATTTGTTGGGAGTGGATGTAGCTTTTTTTTTTTTTTCTGTATTGAAGGCTAAAAAGAGTGGTTATCAACACATGCATGTCAGAAGATGACTATGTATAGGATATGTAAAATAAAAATAATACAAAGTAAAAAAATACACGATGAGACATTTGTTGGGAGTAGATGTACAGTGGGGCGAAAAAGTATTTAGTCAGCCACCAATTGTGCAAGTTCTCCCACTTAAAAAGATGAGAGAGGCCTGTAATTGGCATCATAGGTAGACCTCAACTATGAGAGACAAAATGAGAAAGAAAATCCAGACAATCACATTGGCTGATTTGGAAAGAATTGATTTGCAAATTATGGTGGAAAATAAGTATTTGGTCACCTACAAACAAGCAAGATTTCTGGCTCTCACAGACCTGTACCTTCTTTTTTAAGAGGCTCCTCTGTCCTGCACTCATTACCTGTATCAATGGCACCTGTTTGAACTTGTTATCAGTATAAAAGACACCTGTCCACAACCTCAAACAGTCACACTCCAAACCCCACTATGGTGAAGACTAAAGAGCTGTCCAAGGACACCAGAAACAAAATTGTAGACCTGCACCAGGCTGGGAAGACTGAATCTGCAATAGGCAAGCAGCTTGGTGTGAACAAATCAACTGTGGGAGCAATAATTAGAAAATGGAAGACATACAAGATCAAAAATTTGAACAAAAATGTGCTTTTTGCTATAAAACATATCCAATAAAAAAATGAAATGTAAAAAATTACATTTTGGCCAAGATTTATGAAGAAATTAGATTTTTTATATTTTTTTATAGGATGTGTTTTATAGGAAAAAATTACACTTTTTTTCCCCAAACATTTCGGTCCTTTTTTTTTTTTTTTTTTTTTTTTTCACCAAAGACATGTAGCAGATTATATTTTGGCCAAGATTTATGAAGAAATATGATTTGTGTACACTGTATTATTTCGGGGGTCACCCTTTATTTCTTCAGGGAAGCCTACCCCGCCTCTACCTAAAAACAGAATTTTTGCCTTCTCCATCAACTCTCATAGGAATTAGCTTTTTGTATTAGTTGGTGCTATAGGAATCCTGTAAAATAATAAAAACACAAAGTAAAATAAGAAAAGAGAAACAAAAAAACGCTGACTACTAGGGTGGGATTTTTGTTGGGTAGTGGATGTAGCCTTTTCTTTTTTTTTTGTATTGTAGGCTATAGAGCGTGGTGATAAATACATGCATGTCAGGAGATGACTATGTATAGGATATGTAAAATAAAAAAAATACAAAGTAAAAAAATACACGATGAGACATTTGTTGGGAGTGGACGTAGCTTTTTTTTTATTATTCTTTTTTTAATTGTAGGCTAAAGTGCTAAGCAGGGAAATAATGCATGTCAGAATATAGCGGAGAAAGGAACACAAACATTGGCTCATTAGGCGAGGAATCAATATGGTCCTTGGCCATCCTCCAGCCTCTAAGCAAATTAAGAAATAATTATTACTAATTGGAAAGTTATTGCAGGCTAATTGGACTCGGGTCACAGTCGATTGTGCGCACATCTCTCGGTATTCGTGCTGAGCAGTGTTGGAGTTCAGGGTGGAGAGGTTCAGAGCAGGCCCTTGCTGCGGTCAGACAGGCCTAGTCATGTGATCAGCGACATTTCTAGTTCAGTCTCCAGTTTGATTGGAAGACAGAGTTCACAGAGAGATGACACCATGGCTGTCCCTGGTGTCATTTATTTGCGCAGTGCTTTACACATGTATATATTGTGCATTCATATCAGTCCCTGCTCTCAAGGGCGTACAATCTAAGGTCCCTAACTCACATTCATACATACACATACTAGGGACCATTAACCTACCAGCATGTCTATGGGGAGGAAACTGGAGTACCAGGAGGAAACCCGCACAGGCACAGAGAGAACATGCAAATTCCAGGCAGGTGGTGCCGTGGTTGGGGTTTGAACCAGCGACCCTAGTACTGCCAGGCGGAAGTGCTCACCACTTAGCTACTGTGCTGCCCAGCTGTCATAGCTACAGTTGCCATCATGTCCCTTTTTGTTGCGCAGATTTACATTTGAAACTTTTCAAATGCATTGTATTGCTCTACAAAAGCAGAGCAATACAAAGCAGCATGCCTTACATAGTAAAACACCGCAAAGCACACAGTTAACCCTTTGATCTCCCCAGATGTTAAACCCTTCCTGCCCAGTATCATGTAAATGCTGCTTTGTATTGCTCTACAAAAGCAGAGCAATACAAAGCAGCATGCTTACATAGTAAAACACCACAAAACACACAGTTAACCCTTTGATCTCCCCAGATGTTAACCCCTTCCTGCCCAGTATCATGTAAATGCTGCTTTGTATTGCTCTACAAAAGCAGAGCAATACAAAAGCAGAATGCTTACATAGTAAAACGCCACAAAACGCACAGTTAACCCTTTGATCTCTCCATATGTTAACCCCTTCCTGCCCAGTGCCATTCGTACAGTGTCAGTGCTTTTTTTTTAGCACTGATCACTGTATTGGTGTCAGTGGGGACGTCAGTGACACCAAGTCAGTCGCCCCCCCCATCCCCAGTGGCAGAATGCCAGCCGCAGTCCCACAGTCCGGCTATAAGTCGCTGATCACTGCCATTACTAATATGAAAAAATATTTTTGAAAAATCCCAGTATATATACTGCCATTTGTAAATGTTATAACTTTCACGTAAACCAATTAATTTACATGTATTGGGATTTCCTGTTTAGCAAAGACACGGAGCAGAATACATTTTGGCCTAAATGTATGATGAAATTTGTTTTTTTTTTTTAACAAATTTTTTACTGGACATGTATTATAACAAAAAGTCAAAAATATAGTTTTTTCCTCAGAATTGTTGGTCTTTTTTTTGTTTTTTATAAAACAAAAATAAAAAATAAACGCACAGGCGATCAAAAACCAAGAAAAAAAGCTCTATTTGTGTGGGAAAAAAAGATGTAAATTTTATTTGGGTGCAGTGTTGCATGACTGCGCAATTGTCAGTTAAAGTAATGCAGGGCCGTAACGCAAAAAAAATGGCCTGGTCAGGAAAGGGGGGGAAATCCTCTGGAGGGCGAGGGGTAAGGACATACCATCACTTCTGGTCAAAATGGTCAAATTCTACCAACAACAGGAACACTAATGCAGGCCATAGACGGGTTGAAAGTTGGCTGATTTTTGCACTGTTAACCTCTTGCCGACCGCGCATAGCCGAATGACGGCTTCACCGCGGCCGGCCAGTTCTGAGTGGACGTCATATGACGTCCTCCCAGAACGCGCTCTCCTGCGCGCCCCAGGGGGCGCGCACCCGGCGATCTCCGTGATCGCTGTGTCCTACGGACACAGCTGATCACGTGATGTGGTGAAAGGCCGATCCCACCGGCCTTTTACCACGTGATCAGCGGTGTCCAATGACACGCTGATCACAGGGAAATGCAAGTGCCGGTTCTCGGCTGCACTTTCCTCACGCTGTCAGATCGTGAGGAAAGTACTGCCGAGAACCGGCAGTTGTCAGAGCGGGGATCGGCACCGATCATCAGGGCACTGATGATCAGTGCCCTGATGATCGGTGCCCAGCAGTGACACCCGCAAGTTCCGCCCAGCAGTGCGCCCACTAGCCCCGCCCACCCGTTCCCAGCAGTGCCCCCACCTGTGCCCAGCAGTGCCCCCACCTGTGCCCAGCAGTGCCACCTACCTGTGCCCAGAAGTGCCACCTACATGTGCCCAGCAGTGCCACCCACCTGTGCCCACCCACCTGTGCCCACCAGTGCCACCCACCTGTGCCCACCAGTGCCACCCACCTGTGCCCACCCACCAGTGCTGCCCACCAGTGCCACCCACCAGTGCAGCCCAGCAGTGCTGCCAGTCAGTGCCACCAGTCAGTGCCCAGGGGTTGTGCCAGCCAGTGCCGCCAGTCAGTGCCCAGAAGTGATGCCAGTCAGTGCCGTCTATCAGTACCCATCATCAGTGTCACCTATCAGTGCCGCCTATCAGTGCTGCATATCAGTGCCGCCTATCCGTGACCCCTAATTAGTGCTGTCTATCAGTGCCGCCTATCTGTGCCACCTCATTAGTACTGCCTATCAGTGCCCTTTAGTGCTGCCTATCAGTGCCCATCAGTGCCGCCTATCAGTGCCCATCAGTGCCGCCTCATCAACGCAAATCAGTGAAGGAGAAAAAAATACCTGTTTGAAAAATTTTATAAAAGAAACAAATAAACTTTTTTTTTTTTTTCAAATTTTTTGCACTTTTTTAAATTTATAGCGCAAAAAGTAAAGCGCCCAGTGGCGATTAAATACCACCAAAAGAAAGCTCTATTTGTGAGAAAAAAATGATCAAAATTTCATATGGGTACAATGTTGCATGACCGTGCAATTGTCAATCAAAGTGCGGCAGCGCTGAAAGCTGAAAATTGGCCTGGTAAGGAAGGGGGTATAAGTGCCTGGTAGGCAAGTGGTTAATGGGTTAATTGGTCGGCCGTTTTGGCAGTTTTTTTTATAGGTAAAGTTGAAAAATTTGCGGCTGAATTTGACGATCGGCCGATTTTCCCAGCAATGATGGGCAAATCGGCCGATCGTTTTGCCGATAAAAAATCTGCGCTTGAGCCGTGACCTGCAAGAAGAAAAAGAAGAAGAAAAAGAAAAATAATAAGAAGAATTCCAGTGCGCTATTATATTTTATTATTATTATTATTATTATTATAGAGGACTTATGCAGCGCCAACAGTTTGCTCAGTGCTTTACATTAGACCAGTGGTTCTCAACCTTCCTAATGCCGTGACCCTTTAATACAGTTCCTCATGTTGTGGTGACCCCCAACCATAAAATTGTTTACCCAGTAATTATAATTCATGAGTGTCGTTTTACCTCCAATACTGCTGCTTTCAACACAGTAGCTGCTTTCAACACAGTAGCTGCTTTCAACACAGTAGCTGCTCTTTACACATCGGAAATATGTGTTTTCTGATGGTCTTAGGGGACCCCTGTGAAAGGGTCATTCGACCCCCAGGTTGAGAACCACTGCATTAGGACATGAAAAGTCTTGCAGTTGCAACAATGTATCTATTTGTATCTGAATAAAACCATCTGTATCTGAAATGGATACAAATAGATACATTGTTGCAACCACAAGACTTTATTCATGTAATATATAATAGCGAAGCTCTCTGCAAGGGACAGAAGTAAAAATGCCGGCCGTAGATGGGACGAAAATTGGCCAATTTTTTTACTGTTGGTGGTAACGTCAGCCTATTGAACGACCAATTTTTTTTATTTTTTTTTTTAAACCCGTCTATGGCCTGCATAACAGGCAAACATATTTTCCATCCCAGTGTGCAGTATTCCTGATGCCTATCTTTTCCCAAAAATAAAATGGCATTTGAAAAAACGCTACGCAAATACTGTGTGACATAAAAACAAATTGCAACACATTTTATTCTCCAGGACCTCTGCTTAAAAAGTATGTCATGTTTGGGGGTGCTAAGTAAATTTTCTAGCAAAAAAAAAATGCAGATTGTTATATGTAGGAGAGAAATGTGAGAACTGGCCCCGTAGGTAAGTAAATACCAACACTTGTGCTGATTCCCCCTAGGTTCACATATGTGCGGGTGGTGCCGCTGCGGATTTGCACGAAAATCCATGCAGCCGCACCACCCGCACAGAGAATTTCGGACCCTCGGGCGGGTGCCATTAGGGGAAACGCAACCGTACTGAGAACCGAGGTTCCCGTGAGGGCTGCGTTTTCAGAAGAAGTGCTAGGACATCTTTCCCTGCATGGCACGGGACTCCATTCAAATGAATGGGCTCTCATGCCCGTGCAAAACATAAAACTGCTACATTTCTTTTCATTTGCAAAAATAAACGCCATAAGATTCCACCAGCACCAATATTAAAGACAAAATCAGTGTCCCGGACGGACTGTAACTGTTGCTGGCAGTGGCAGGGTGACAGTTGCAGTGAGTGGAGGATGATGGATCCACACTCTGACAGATCCCAAGGCTGGGATTCCCCAGGCAATGGGGGGAGGTAAAACACTGTGACAACAGGCAGCTGAACTGAGCCATCCCACACAGTGACAGATCTGACACAACACACCACCACCAACACTGACACAGATTGCACTAGAAGAGCAGGCTGTGGGATCGTGATGTCATTACTCACTGACACATTGCACGTGATGGATCACACTCACACAGACACGAGACATCAGAGTCAGACATTACCTTCCTCTACAGGCGTAGCACCGCCTCCGCTGATGAATGGGAAGATAAGGGCTGTAACTCCACAGTGATCAGCAGCCGCCAGCCGGCTTGCTTTAAGGGACTGAGTCTGAGAGGAACACTGGAAGGAGTGGCAGCTTACCTGATACATTGGCACCAGACACCTGACATCTTCCTCAGGGGTGGCACTGCCCGAGGGCCCGGAGTCCATAAGGGGCCCCATGAAATGCCCCTGGTACCTTTTTTAGCCTTTTTTTATGTGTGCTTTGAGTGTGGGAAAGGACACAGGGGCCCCATGATCCCCTATTGCCCGGGGGCCCCATGAGTTGTCAGTCCGCCCCTGATCTTCCTCTGTCCTTTCTTCCTCCCCTCTGCCACAGGACCATTCATGACATGGTGGCGTCCCACACACAGAGAGTGCCAGTCTGTGTGTCAGGGCTCCAGGTATGACCAGAGGTATATGAACTGACGCAGGGAAACGCAGGCTTCAGATATGTTATAAACAATATAATTTATTAATACTAACAATACATAAACGCAGTGCAATACTAAAACATAAACAAAGTGCAAACGAACCAAACCACCCACAGATAACAATACATACAATGCAAGGGTAGTCAGGCAGGCCGGGTCAATAACAATCGGGCAGGTAGGAACAGGAGGAGCAGGCAGAGAGTAGTCAGGTCACGAGCCGGGTACAGCAACTAACGGGCAGGTAGGTACAGGGGGTCAGGCAGAGAATGGTCGGGGTCACAAGCCAGGGATCAAACAGGAGAAGTCAGCAGAGGTCAGGATCAAGCAGGGTCGGCAACAAGTCAGTCAGGCAGGAACAGGAATGCAGGTAACAAGTTACAGGGGCCCACACACCAAAGCACAGACTGCAGGTCTGGCCATCACTTAAATACACCTCCGTAATCAGCTTCAGGTGTTTGGCTGACTGCAGGGTTGAGTCTCTGATTGCTGAGAGCACCCGCTGGCCAGCCCTGGTACTGCAGCCCACAAGGCAGGTGAGTCCCGCCATTACTGGCAAGTCCATTCCCGACACTGTGCTTCGCCCAGGCACCCCTAGAAGGTAGTGTGCCCTAGGCGGCTGCCTAGTTTGCCTAGTGGAAGCACCGGCCCTGGTCACCATACATGATACAATCCTTGTACAGTTAACTTTTGATTTATCACACGTATGTAATAAAAGGACTTTATATCCAATCAGGCAGGCCTCTGCACTACATAGTTGTTGGTGGATCTGAAAGAGATTGTACAATCAGATTGTAAGATGAGCTTTAACTTTTTGAGTCTAGTTCCATTTTAAAGAAAAAAAAGTAAATTGAAATTCAGCATTAGTGCATTCGTACCAATATCAACTCCACATTTATCAGGCATCTTCTTCAGCACTTTGGATGAAGTGGGGGTTAATTACTAAAGCTGGAGAGTGCAAAATCTGGCGCATAGAAACCAATCAGCTTCCAGGTTTCATTGTCAGACCTCATGCACACGGGACGTTTTTATAACGCTGGTATTGTTAGCTGTGTTTTTTAGTGATTTTACATTAGCGTTCAGCTGTGTTTTCCCACGTTTTTCCACATTTGCGTTTTTAAAAAAAAAAATTAGGGGGGGTCAAAAAAAGTCCAAAAATGCCAGTTTGCAGTGTTTTCAGCGTTTTTCAACGTTAGAGCGTTTTTACAGCTAAAAAAACTCCTCTACAAACCCAATAGTTCTGTTTTTTTTTTTTTTTTTTTCAGCCAAAAAACGTTGATTCCAGTCTATGTGTGTATGGACACATAGGATAACATGCCGGGGATGGACACATAGGATAACATGCCGGGGATGGACACATAGGATAACATGCTGGGGATGGACACGTAGGATAACATGCCGGAGATGGACACATAGGATAACATGCCGGGGATGGACACATAGGATAACATGCTGGGGATGGACACGTAGGATAACATGCCGGAGATGGACACATAGGATAACATGCTGGAGATGGACACGTAGGAGAACACGCCGGGGATGGACACGTAGGAGAACACGCCGGGGATGGACACGTAGGATAACACGCCGGGGATGGACACGTAGGATAACACGCCGGGGATGGACACGTAGGATAACACGCCGGAGATGGACACGTAGGAGAACACGCCGGGGATGGACACGTAGGAGAACACGCCGGGGATGGACACATAGGATAACACGCCGGGGATGGACACGTAGGATAACACGCCGGGGATGGACACGAGGATAACACGCCGGGGATGGACACGTAGGATAACACGCCGGGGATGGACACGTAGGATAACACGCCGGGGATGGACACGTAGGAGAACACGCCGGGGATGGACACATAGGATAACACGCCGGGGATGGACACGCAGGATAACACGCCGGGGATGGACACGCAGGAGAAGACGCCGGGGATGGACACACAGGAGAAGACGCCGGGGATGGACACACAGGAGAACACGCCGGGGATGGACACACAGGAGAACACGCCGGGGATGGACACACAGGAGAACACGCCGGGGATGGACACACAGGAGAACACGCCGGGGATGGACACACAGGAGAACACGCCGGGGATGGACACGTAGGAGAACACGCCGGGGACGGACACCTAGGATAACACGCCGGGGACGGACACACAGGATAACACGCCGGGGACGGACACCTAGGATAACACGCCGGGGACGGACACCTAGGATAACACGCCGGGGACGGACACCTAGGATAACACGCCGGGGACGGACACACAGGATAACACGCCGGGGACGGACACACAGGATAACACGCCGGGGACGGACACTTAGGATAACATGCCGGGGACGGACACTTAGGAGAACACGCCGGGGACGGACACACAGGATAACACGCCGGGGACGGACACCTAGGATAACACGCCGGGGACGGACACCTAGGATAACACGCCGGGGACGGACACACAGGATAACACGCCGGGGACGGACACACAGGATAACACGCCGGGGACGGACACTTAGGATAACACGCCGGGGACGGACACTTAGGAGAACACGCCGGGGACGGACACACAGGATAACACGCCGGGGACGGACACCTAGGATAACACGCCGGGGACGGACACCTAGGATAACACGCCGGGGACGGACACACAGGATAACACGCCGGGGACGGACACACAGGATAACACGCCGGGGACGGACACTTAGGATAACACGCCGGGGACGGACACTTAGGAGAACACGCCGGGGACGGACACATAGGAGAACACGCCGGGGACGGACACATAGGAGAACACGCCGGGGACGGACAGATAGGAAAACATGCCGGGGAGTTTACTGGCTGTAGAAAAAAACGTCAAAAGCCAAAAACAGCCGCTGTAAAAAGTCCCGCGTGCAGGGGAAGTTTTAGGGCTGGTTCACTCTCCATGCGTTTCAGTTTCTTTTTTTTCTGCATCAAAAACGCACAGAAAGTAGGTGATATGGGTGTCAATGTCATAGTTGACATAAGTGCTTGCAGTTCCAGTGCGTTCCGGATGCAGGAAAAAAAAGTAGAACAGGATGCTTTTTTTTTTTGTGCACAGAACTGTACTGGTATGCGGTAAAATGCACTAGAATGCACATGTCCCTATTTAACCCCTTCAAGTCCAGACACTTTCATCCCCTTCCTGTCCAGGCCAATTTTCAGCTTTCAGTGCTATCACACTTTGAATGACAATTGCAACACTGTACCCATATGAATTTTTTAGCATTTTTTTTTAGACAGATAAAACATTATTTTTGTGGTATTTATTAACCGCTGGGATTTTTATTTTTTTTGCTATGTAAGTGAAAAAGTCCAATAATTTTGAAAAAAAGTGTTTTTCTTATAAACTTTTGCAAATAAATAATCTTTCTTCATAAATCTTGGCCACAATGTATTCCGTTATCTTTTTAGTAAAAAATAAACAACCCAAATTAGTTTATAACCAAAAATTATAATTTAAAAAAATTTTTTTTACATTTTTATTTTATTTTTTTATATATTTTATATATTTTTTATATTTTTTTTTTTTACTGTCACCCTAGCAGTACAGTGTCACCATAGTGACACTGTACTACTTGGGTGTGATGAAGATTTTTTTATTATTATTTTTACACCCATAAAGGTTGTAAAAGCAATCATTTCTCCTTCTCTCTGGCTGCATTCCTGCAGCCATTGAGAAATACTGTGAGAGTTGTGATTGGTCACAGCTTGTCACATGGTACAAGGCTGTTGTGAATAGCCCTGTACCATGTGACCTCTGTGATCATTCACAGATTTCACACGTAGTAAGCAATGTTGTCAGAAGTGACATCTTGCTTACCACTCTTCATGTGATCACTGATTGGCCAATCAGTCATCACATGATCGGGATCTCACACAGGTCCCGTACGACGGTATTCCACTATGTCCGGAGGACACAGCGGGCACCGAATCGCGATGCTGCCTGCTCCCAGGGAGCGCGCACAAGCAAGGAGCGGGGAGGCCGTTTATAAACTGCCACCTGACCCTGCACTGCCACCATCCGGACGTTTATATACATGTCCCTATTTAAATTGAAGAAAAAGAGAGGGAAAAAATGAACTGGAACAGGTCAAAAACGCACCGGAACGTGCCAAACACGCACATGTCCCTATTTAAATTGAAGTTTCTATAGTGTGAAGCGGCCCTAAGTCCGCTTGCTGTGGTTCAGTGCGTTGAATCCCTCATTATACAGGACTGTAGGAGTTTTTAGTTAAACGCAGCTAAAAATATGTTGTCAAACAGCCCACCAGCTCCATCGGAATAACTTTCACCTCCCACAAGATGAAAATCTACTCCACCGCCTGTCACAGCGCAGCGAACTGTACAAGGAGCCAGTCCACAGTCCTCCGATCACAGATCGATCGGGGGATGTCCGAGAAGTCAGAGCTGGTGGGGATAGAACGGGAGAGGTTCAGGACCCTTGTGTCCCTGTAGGGGAGATTTCTCTTCATTTCCTGCCAGCTATTAGAGAAAAAAAAATAGATCTTCTGCTGCTGTCATACACATTTGGCTGAAAGTGACGGACAAAATGTAAATGAAATCCAGACACAAGCCTTTTATTGAAATCAGTAGCCACAAAGGATATAAATCCACTGTGTGCACCGAATGTCAACCCAGATATTACCTGTGCAGAGAGCAGAACTGTGGGAGGGGCCCAACAGCTCCACACACTACAGGCCGCCTGCAGAAAAATACAGGAGGGGGCGGAGACGAGACCAGCCATCTTGCACAAGGAGAGAGGGCAGCAATGAGCGGTCTTTATTACAGGGGGAAAGTCTCACCCTGGATTACTGCACAGATCTGGAAGAAATACACAAAGCACACCGAGATTCAAGAAAAACACACGTGATGAATGGATGTAGACCAGACATTACTAAATAATGGACCGTGGTCTGCAAACGGACTGAATGACAGTCCTATACGGACAGTGGCTCTGCCACTTGGCTGTCTGGATGTCCTCTGTGGCTGATATCCTCCTCCCCACCCCCAACGCTGCCAATGCATTAATCTTTATAGAAGGCACAGCATGTACAGCCAGAGGGTGGAGCTATCTGACTTTGCAAGTTATCAAGCAACCAGTCAAATGCCTGTTAACATGAAAAGCATGTCCTGCCCTCTGTCCAGCCATGCAGTACCTTCTGCCTTCTGTCAGCTAGGACCCGGCACTGGAACACGCTCCACCTGGGACCCATTGAGAAGAATTCCCCTTACATTGGTGGTCAGTGGGAAAAATGTTCCTTACATTGGTGATCAGTGGGAAGAATGTTCCTTACATTGGTGATCAGTGGGAAGAATGCTCCTTACATTGGTGATCAGTGGGAAGAATGCTCCTTACATTGGTGATCAGTGGGAAGAATGTCCCTTACATTGGTGATCAGTGGGAAGAATGCTCCTTACATTGGTGATCAGTGGGAAGAATGTCCCTTACATTGGTGGTCAGTGGGAAGAATGCCCCTTACATTGGTGATCAGTGGGAAGAATGTTCCTTACATTGGTGATCAGTGGGAAGAATGCCCCTTACATTGGTGATCAGTGGGAAGAATGCTCCTTACATTGGTGATCAGTGGGAAGAATGCCCCTTACATTGGTGATCAGTGGGAAGAATGCCCCTTACATTGGTGATCAGTGGGAAGAATGCCCCTTACATTGGTGATCAGTGGGAAGAATGCCCCTTACATTGGTGATCAGTGAGAAGAATGTCCCTTACATTGGTGATCAGTGGGAAGAATGCTCCTTACATTGGTGATCAGTGGGAAGAATGCTCCTTACATTGGGGGTCAGTGGAAAGAAAGCCCCTCACATTGGTGATCAGTGGGAAGAATGTCTCTTACATTGGTGATAAGTGGGAAGAAAGCCCCTTACATTGGTGATCAGTGGGAAGAATGCTCCTTACATTGGTGATCAGTGGGAAGAATGTACCTTACATTGGTGATCAGTGGGAAGAATGTTCCTTACATTGGAGATCAGTGGGAAGAATGCTCCTTACATTGGAGATCAGTGGGAAGAATGCTCCTTACATTGGTGATCAGTGGGAAGAATGCTCCTTACATTGGTGATCAGTGGGAAGAATGCTCCTTACATTGGTGAGCAGTGGGAAGAATGTTCCTTACATTGGTGATCAGTGGGAAGAATGTTCCTTACATTGGTGATCAGTGGGAAGAATGCTCCTTACATTGGTGATCAGTGGGAAGAATGCTCCTTACATTGGTGATCAGTGGGAAGAATGTTCCTTACATTGGTGGTCAGTGGGAAGAATGTTCCTTACATTGGCCGGTCAGTGGGAAGAATGTCCCTTACATTGGTGCTCAGTGGGAAGAATGCCCCTTACATTGATGGTCAGTGGGAAGAACGTTCCTTACATTGGTGATCAGTGGGAAGAACGCTCCTTACATTGGTGGACAGTGGAAAGAATGTTCCTTACATTGGTGATCAGTGGGAAGAATGCCCCTTACATTGGTGATCAGTGGGAAGAATGCTCCTTACATTGGTGGTCAGTGGGAAGAATGTTCCTTACATTGGTGATCAGTGGGAAGAATGCTCCTTACATTGGTGATCAGTGGGAAGAATGCTCCTTACATTGGTGATCAGTGGGAAGAATGTTCCTTACATTGGTGGTCAGTGGGAAGAATGTTCCTTACATTGGCCGGTCAGTGGGAAGAATGTCCCTTACATTGGTGCTCAGTGGGAAGAATGCCCCTTACATTGATGGTCAGTGGGAAGAACGTTCCTTACATTGGTGATCAGTGGGAAGAACGCTCCTTACATTGGTGGACAGTGGAAAGAATGTTCCTTACATTGGTGATCAGTGGGAAGAATGCCCCTTACATTGGTGGTCAGTGGGAAGAATGTTCCTTACATTGGTGATCAGTGGGAAGAATGCCCCTTACATTGGTGATCAGTGGGAAGAATGCTCCTTACATTGGTGGTCAGTGGAAAGAATGCTCCTTACATTGGTGGTCAGTGGGAAGAATGCTCCTTACATTGGTGGTCAGTGGAAAGAATGCTCCTTACATTGGTGATCAGTGGGAAGAATGCTCCTTACATTGGTGATCACTGGGATGAATGCCCCTTACATTGGTGATCACTGGGAAGAATACCACCCTCACAGACAGCTGAAAAGATCTCCAGGTAATGTAGCTGGTTCTTCCAAGGGGTTTTAGCTTTAACTATGCAGGAATAGGGAGGTCAATCAGCCACAGTTCAGGGAACTCTGAAGGAACCCTGGTTGAGCATTTTTACAGATGCACAGCACTTATTGAAGATGATTTATTTGACACCTAAAAAGTCCTGATGTATAGTCCAAAGCTGGCCATACACCAGTAGAATTAAATTCGTACAGAAGTTCTGAAAAAAGCATTTATCAGAAAATGTGTTATTGCCAGCAACTGAGTCAACTAATCTCAATGGAAATCCCTTAAAGAGGAGTTCCAGGAGTTCCCCCTCAAAAAATACGGTGACTGCTGACTTTTAATACATGGACACTTACCTGTCCAGGGGTCCAATTCAGTCGTCACCCAGGCTAGTTCTTCACTAACCTCCGGGTTCCAGGTGGCAGCGTCACAGCCGGTTTCCTACTACTCATGTGCGAGTCACGCTGTATCTTGTGATTAGTCCCATAGTCTTCTGAAGACTGCAGGGGGAAGGAAGGGGGTGCATTTCCGGCTCAGATTGCCATGGTGGGAGCGGATACCTGTCAGAACCCCCAAAAAAGTGATTGGCTTTGAGGAAGAGGCAAGTCCTCGAAACGCGTCAACCAGTTGGAGGCCTATGAATCCCATTACGGATATCATCCAGTGAGATTGGACCTTGCTGTACTTTATATGATGTGCCCTTGACATTTTATCCTTTGTGAGTATATTACCTCTTCTTTTATACAATAAATTATTTTTTAAAAGGTAATGCACTGGGCCTGTGTGCCCTCTTCTTTTTTTTTTTTTTTTTTTTTTTTGGATTTGGATTTCCCTGGTCCATTGAGGGCAGCAAGGCGTGCTGCACCTTCTAGGCATCCTACATGTGGTTCTAGCCAATGTGGAGTCCATCTTCCAGTGCAGGAGTATATTCATATGCTACTTTTTGTCAGACAGTTACAATTTTGTTTGATGGAGAACAATTTTCCATTCCATTCTATTCTTTCCATTTTCCATCAAAAGGGAACTTTGCTTTGACCCTACTAATCACTAGAAAATTGAAGGAATGTCTTGAAAACTTTAATTGTCAAACAGAATTCTACATGCGTGTGGCCAGTTCACGTTTTCAACTCTGTTCTGAGCATACAGCTAAGAGGTACACGAAGCAGCGATCAGTCTGAAATTGTATACAATTAACCATTTCAACCCCTGAGGACGTACCTGTGTATCCTCAGATTGATGTGGTTATACCGGGATGATGTCTACACACCGGCGATGGGCTTTTATGTACAGCCCTGGCCAAAAGCTTTGAGAATGACACAAATATACATTTACACAAAGTCTGCTGCCTCAGTTTTTATACTGGCAATTTGCATATACTCCAGAATGTTATGAAGGTGAATTGCAGTTAATTTCAAAGTCCCTTTTTGCCATGAAAATTAACTTAATTAAAAAAAAAAAAAGTTTCAACTGCATTTCAGCTCTGCCACAAAAAGACCAGCTGACACCAAGTCAGTTTTTCTCTCGATAACACAGGTGTCAGTGTTGATGAAGACAAGGCTGGAGATCACTCTTTCATGCTGAGTTAGAATAACAGACTGGAAGCTTTAAAAGGAGGGTGGTGCTTGAAAACATTGTTCTTCATCTGTTAACCATGGTTACCTGCAAGGAAACACATGCAGTCATCATTGCTTTGCACAAAAAGGGATTCACAGGCAAGGATGTTGCTGCTACTAAGATTGTCTCTAATCAATCATTTATCAGATCATCAAGAACTTCAAGGAGAGAGGTTGAGTTGTTGTGAAGAAGGCTTCAGGGCACCCAAGAAATTTTAGAAAGCTCCAGGACCGTCATTCAGCTGCGGGATCAGGAGATCGTCATTCAGCTGCGGGATCAGGGACCGTCATTCAGCTTCAGGATCGGGGCACCACCAGTAAAGAGCCTGCTCAGGAATGGCAGCAGGCAGGTGTGAGTACATTGGCATTCACAGTGAGGCAAAGACTTTTGGAGGATGGCCTGGTGTCAAGAAGGGCAGCAAAGAAGCCACTTCTCTCCAGGAGAAACATCAGGGACAGACTGATATTCTGCAAAAGGTACAGGGATTGGACTGCTGAGGACTGGGGTAAAGACATATTCTCTGATGGTTCCCCTTTCTGATTGTTTGGGACATCCGGAAAAAACCATATCCGGAGAAAAAAAGGTGAGCGCTACCATCAGTCCGGTGTTGTATCAGCAGTAGAGCATCCAGAGACCATTCATGTGTGGGGTTACTTCTCAGCCAAGGGAGTGAGCTCACTCACAGTTTTGCCTATGAACACGGCCATGAATAAAGAATGGTAGAAAAACATCCTCCAAGAGCAACTTCTCCCAACCATCCAAGAACTGTTTGGTGATAAACAATGCATTTTCCAGCATCATGGAGCACCTTTCCATACGGCTAAAGTGATAACTAAGCAGCTGGGGGAACAAAACATAGAACCTTTGGGCCCATGGCCAGGAAACTCCCTAGTCCTTAATCCCTCTGAGAACTTGTGGTCAATCCTCAAGAGGCGGGTGAGCAAAAAAAAAAAAAATCTACAAATTCTGACAAACTACAAGCATTGCTTAGGCAAGAATGGACTGCCATCAGGATGTGGCCCAGAAGTTGATTGACAGCATACCAGGGCGAATTGCAGAGGTCTTGAAAAAGAAGAGCCAACACTGCAAATATTGACTCCTTGCATAAAGCTAATATAATTGTCAATAAAAGACTTTTGACATTTATTAAATACCGTATTTTTCGCTCCATAAGACGCACTTTTTTCCCCCCAAAAAAGGGGGGAAAATGTCAGTGCGTCTTATGGAGCGAATGTATAGCGGCCGGTCTGGTATTTCTGCCGCCACCATGTCAGAATATCGGGCCGGCCGCTCAGCTCTTCTCTTCTGCAGGACCTTACCAGTTCCTCGCTCCAGTGCTGCAGTCTTCCCGCAGCGGCTTCTGTGACAGCCGGGTGCCCACTGCGCATGCGCGAGAAGCGCCGCGCTTTGTGAATGGTCCGGTGTCTTTTGGGACACATGACAGGTCCCAGAAGGCTCCGGGCCATTCACAAAGCGCAGCGCTTCTCGCGCATGCGCAGTGGGCACCCGGCTGTCACAGAAGCCGCTGCGGGAAGAAGAAGGAAGGACAAGTCTGCAGAAGTGGGAGCGGGTACCTGTCAAATAGAGGTACCCCCTCCCCGTCCCTCCCCAAAGGTACGCAATCTCTGGTCATCCCTTGTACTGTCTGCAGTCTCTGGTTATCCCCTGCACTGTCTGCAGTCTCTGGTCTTCTGTACTATGTCCGCAGTCTCTGGTCATCCCTGTACTGTCCGCAGTCTCTGGTCATCCCTGTACTGTCTGCAGTCTCTGGTCATCCCCTGTACTGTGTCCGCAGTCTCTGGTCATCTCCTGTACTGTGTCCGCAGTCTCTGGTCATCTCCTGTACTGTGTCCGCAGTCTCTGGTCATCTCCTGTACTGTGTCCGCAGTCTCTGGTCATCTCCTGTACTGTGTCCGCAGTCTCTGGCCATCTCCTGTACTGTGTCCGCAGTCTCTGGTCATCTCCTGTACTGTGTCCACAGTCTCTGGTCATCTCCTGTACTATGTCTGCAGTCTCTGGTCATCCCCTGTACTGTGTCCGCAGTCTCTGGTCATCTCCTGTACTGTGTCCGCAGTCTCTGGCCATCTCCTGTACTGTGTCCGCAGTCTCTGGTCATCTCCTGTACTGTGTCTGCAGTCTCTGGTCATCTCCTGTACTATGTCTGCAGTCTCTGGTCATCCCCTGTACTGTGTCCGCAGTCTCTGGTCATCTCCTGTACTGTGTCCGCAGTCTCTGGTCATCTCCTGTACTGTGTCCGCAGTCTCTGGTTATCTCCTGTACTATGTCCGCAGTCTCTGGTCATCTCCTGTACTATGTCCGCAGTCTCTGGTTATCTCCTGTACTATGTCTGCAGTCTCTGGTCATCTCCTGTACTGTGTCCGCAGTCTCTGGTCATCTCCTGTACTGTGTCCGCAGTCTCTGGTCATCCCCTGTACTGTGTCTGCAGTCTCTGGTCATCTCCTGTACTGTGTCCGCAGTCTCTGGTTATCTCCTGTACTATGTCCGCAGTCTCTGGTTATCTCCTGTACTATGTCTGCAGTCTCTGGTCATCTCCTGTACTGTGTCCGCAGTCTCTGGTCATCCCCTGTACTGTGTCTGCAGTCTCTGGTCATCCCCTGTACTGTGTCCGCAGTCTCTGGTCATCTCCTGTACTGTGTCCGCAGTCTCTGGTCATCTCCTGTACTGTGTCCGCAGTCTCTGGTCATCTCCTGTACTGTGTCCGCAGTCTCTGGTCATCTCCTGTACTGTGTCCGCAGTCTCTGGTCATCTCCTGTACTGTGTCCGCAGTCTCTGGTCATCCCCTGTACTGTGTCTGCAGTCCATTGGTTCAGAATATTTTTTTTCTTGTTTTTCTCCTCTAAAACCTAGGTACGTCTTATGGAGCGAAAAATACGGTACTTGTAATTATACTTTAGTATTCCATAGTAACATATGACAAAAAGATCTAAAAACACTGATGTCGCAGACTTTGTGAAAATTAATATTTGTGTCATTCTCAAAACTTTTGGCCAGGGCTGTACATAAAAGTCCATCGCCGGTGTGGAGACATCATCCCGGTATAACCACATCAATCTGAGGATACACAGGTACGTCCTCAGGGGGTGAAATGGTGGAAATGGAAGTGACTATGTAGCCTCTTGATCACTTCTACATGGCCCCTATCTCCCAGCCCCCCACTGCCCCCTGTGTCCTTTACCTAACTCTCCCATGCGATTGGAGAGCCCAGTACCACCACCGCTGATACATCCATACCCACCTCCCATCTGTGATGTAAGAAACTGGAAGCATCAAGGATTTTGTCACTTCCAGTTTTGGTTTGATGTTTCCAAGCCATTACCAGCATGTAAAGCATTGTAAAGCATTTGGTTAAGCCGATCTCAGTTTGATCAGGCGCTTTCAGCGCCTACTAGACCCCAGATCTCTCCTTAAAGAGGACCTGTCATGCTTCATCATTGCAATCACAAGGGATGTTGTTCATTCCTTGTAATAGCAATAAAGTTGTTAAAAAAAAAAAAAAGGGACAATGTGAAAAAAGTTTTAAATAATAAAAAATAAAGTTGAAAGCACGCCTGCCTCCTCGTGCTCGCTTGCCTAGGCAAACGCACAATTAGGTCCCGTGGGCATATGTAAACTATGATCGCGCTACACATGTGTGGTATTGCCGCGTACGTCAGAGTGAGAGCAATAATTCTGCCGCCAGACCTCCTGTGTAACTCTAAAATGGTCATCTGTAAAGGCTTTGGAGAATTTAATGCACTGTAGTATGTCGCCGTTCCATGAGCATACACAATTTTAACCTCTTCAATACCGGGTACTTTTACCCCCTTCCTGCCCTGGCCAGTTTTCAGGTTTCAGCGCTCTCACACTTTGAATGACAATTGCGCGGTCATGCAACACTGTACCAAACTAAAATCGTATAATTTTCTTCACACAACTAGAGCTTTCTTTTGGTGGTATTTAATCACCGCTGGGGTTTTTATTTTTTGCTAAATTAACAGAAAAAGACTGAACATTTTGAAAAAAAAAAAACACGTTTCTCTTTGTTTCTGTTATAAAAGTTTGCAAATAAATAATTCTTCATAAATTTAGGCCGAGATGTATTCTGCTACATGTCTTTGGTGAAAATAACCCAAATCTGTATTTATTATTTAGTTTGTAGGAAAGTTATAGAGTTCACAAACTATGGGATATATCTGAAAATTGATCAGTCCTGAAGTACTGACAGCCAATCTAATTTCTTGAGGTCCAAGAATGTCAGAATAGTACAGATATCCCCCAAATGTCAGAACAGTACAGATATCCCCCAAATGTCAGGACAGTACAGATATCCCCCCAAATGTCAGGACAGTACAGATATCCCCCCAAATGTCAGGACAGTACAGATATCCCCCAAATGTCAGAACAGTACAGATATCCCCCAAATGTCAGAACAGTACAGATATCCCCCAAATGTCAGGACAGTACAGATATCCCCCCAAATGTCAAGACAGTACAGATATCCTCCAAATGTCAGAACAGTACAGATATCCCCAAATGTCAGAACAGTACAGATATCCCCCAAATGTCAGGACGGTACAGATATCCCCCCAAATGTCAGCACAGTACAGATATCCCCCAAATGTCAGCACAGTACAGATATCCCCCAAATGTCAGGACGGTACAGATATCCCCCAAATGTCAGGACAGTACCAATATCCCCCAAATGTCAGGACAGTACAGATATCCCCCCAAATGTCAGGACAGGACAGATATCCCCCAAATGTCAGGACAGGACAGATATCCCCCCAAATGTCAGGACAGGACAGATATCCCCCCAAATGTCAGAACAGTACAGATATCCCCCAAATGTCAGGACAGGACAGATATCCCCCCAAATGTCAGGACAGTACAGATATCCCCCAAATGTCAGAACAGTGCAGATATCCCCCAAATGTCAGGACAGTACAGATATCACCCCAAATGTCAGGACAGTACAGATATCACCCCAAATGTCAGGACAGTACAGATATCCCCCAAATGTCAGGACAGTACAGATATCCCCCAAATGTCAGGACAGTACAGATATCCTCCAAATGTCAGGACAGTACAGATATCCCCCAAATGTCAGGACAGTACAGATATAACCCAAATGTCAGGACAGGACAGATATCCCCCCAAATGTCAGGACAGGACAGATATCCCCCCAAATGTCAGGACGGTACAGATATCCCCCCAAATGTCAGAACGGTACAGATATCCCCCAAATGACCCCTTTTTGCAGAGTAGACAGTCCGACGTAATTCATAAGAGGCATGGCGAGTTTTTTGAAGTTGTAATTTTTTTGTCATAATTTTTTGGAAAATTAAGAAATTAAAAAAACTATTTTCACAATTTTTTTTTTACATACTGTCACCAGTGCAGTACAGCGTCATCATATAACTGGTATTGCGGTGATCAGGGACACTGACTGGTGACAGTAGTACGAAAAAAAAATTTGATAATTTTTTTTCTATTTTTTTTATTTTTTATTACATATTTTTCTCTTTTTTAAGATTTTTTTTTTTCATATTTCACTATGACCAAAGTAGTATGTTACCATAGTAACATTGTACTACTTTGGGGAAGTGATCAGTATTTTTTTTTTTTACACAACTTGATTGCTTATAGCAAATAATTTCTTTGCTATAAGCAAGCATTTAACTGAATGAAATCAATACATTCAAGTTTTTTTGTTGTGATTAGCTGTGAGTGGTCACAGCTAATCACATGACACAGATGGGCTGTGATTGGCCCAGTCTGTGCATGTGATCGCTGTGACCATCCACAGCTAGTGACACAATTGTATACAATGGATGGCATGAAAGGAAGCCATCCATTGTTTACACCTGTCATGTGACCTGCTGTGATTGGTCCCAGCAGGTCACATGGTACTGGCAACGGGGTCGGTACTCAGATATGACATCGGCTGTGTCTGAGGTACACGGCCGATGACAGAACTCGCCACAGCGTGGCCCTGCGGGCACGCGCAAAGCGCGATCCAGAAAGGACGTCCTATGACGTCCTCCCAGAGGGACGAGGTGGTAAAGTTTGATATGTTGGGTATCTATTTGCTTGGCATTGCATCATCTTTTATATTTCATCCAAAAAAATGGGTACTGTATTGTTTTTGTGTACACTAACCAGGGGCGGACTCACCATTTGGAAACTCGGGCACTGCCCGAGGGCCCGGGGTCAGTAGGGGGCCCCATGAGATGCCCCTGGTACCTTTTTCATAGGCTTTTTTGAGTTTGGGCAAAGACACAGGGGCCCCATGATCCCCTATTGCCCGGGGGCCCCATGAGTCTGCCCCTGACACTAACATTCACTAAATTGTATATATTCCTAAAGATTTGCGTTTCAAAAATGGCTGTGCAACCATAATATGAGGTTTAAAAAAAAATCGAAACAACCACCATTTTATTCTCCAGGGTCTCTGCTCTTCAAAAAAAAAAGTCCAATGTTCGGGGATTCTAAGTAATTTTTTTTTATCATGTATGTGATGTGTCAAAATTGTCCTGGGGGTCATGTGGTTAATTGCTGCTCCATCGGTAGCTGTGCATTCCATCTGTTTAAGGATCAGTTGCTACTATCAGTGCCGGTTCACATTGCACATCGCATGTGATTCGTACAAGAATCGCACCGCATTCCTGTGCAGATCACGTGATT
>NW_028319121.1:100000-142500 GCF_062004578.1 Staurois parvus | reverse complement strand
GACTCCCTTCTGCATAGAAACCAATCAGCTTCTAACCTCAGCTTGTTCAATGAAGCTTTGGCAATGAAACCTGGAAGCTGATTGGTTTCTATGCAGAAGGGAGTCTGATTTTGGACTCTCCAGCTTTAGTAAATAAACCTTGCACACATGTACAGGCATTTAGAGGCAGAAAAAAAACCATCATTGCACATTCAGGAAAGGAGCGTTTTTTTTATAAGAAAATAGTAGAGGTGCCCCAATGCACATAAACACTAGGCACATTTAGTTGCCTAAGCGTTCAGTCATTCAATGAATTAATATTATGGCCAATGGAATGAATGAACACCCATAGACTTGACACGCTTAATCACTGCTAAATGCATTTACAAAATGTGGCTTTAAACTTGTTTTTTTCGCTGCTCTTTCCTCCCCTGGAGAGAAGGGAGGATAAAAATGTCCTGTGTGCATGAGGCCTTACAGTGTTACCAGTTCAGTTGTTGTTTCTACACAATACTTAACTTAAAAGAAAAAAGGTAATATCGCTTTGACTGTAAAATAATTTTTACAAATTTAATTCTGCTGCTCAGAAATGGTTTGTGGCAAGGAATAGAATGTTCCATTTCCCCGACCATTCTCTTTCTATAAACAGAACCCCACTTCCCCACTCAAAACTTACAAAAAAAAATTTGGCTGGAGTTGTTTTGTATTATTTTTACTATAATTATGAGTTTTGTATTCTTATTCTTTATTATTAATCATAATAATTATTATTATATTTTTTATTATTATTATTATTTTATTTAAAAAATAACTTTCCCATTTTAACCTCCAGCGGTCCATAACTTTTTAAACCAAAATTTAAAGTGGCACATTCTTCCGGCCATGGTAACCCCGGTACATTCAGTTTTTGCGCACAGAACAACCCCAGCAAAAATAATTTCCAGATCATGTGATTGGTTTACTGTTTCCTCTTATTACAACACCAGGAACGATCATGTGACTATAGCAGGCAGACCTCCCGCCTTCTTCCCGTAGCACTTTCCCCTCCCTCACTTTAAAAAAGTGCGCATTGGCCTTTCTTGGTATTTGCAGAACAGAAACATGTAACAACATCTGTGGAATATGTAAAATTGGCCTGTAGAGGATTGTGTTTTCTCAGCAAAAGTAGAGAGAAGGGAACACCTTACTAATGTTTTCATCCCCTATGATGCCATTGGTGATTGAAGTCTAGATGCCCAGACCAAATATAACAGTGTCAGTTAACTTGACGTAGTTTGACAGTGTGATATGGAAACTAGGAACATGCACAGGTGCGCATTCCTAGTTTTTTGTTGTAATGTCAATCAATGTTCTCATGGAATGGGCTATCACGAAGATTTAAATTAAAATACTGCAGTAATTTTTTTTCCCCTAGGGCTGTGCTGTCTGTCAATTCACTATGCACAGATTTTTTAAGAATGATACATTGGAGAATTTTATTAATTATATATATATATATATATATATATATATATATATATATATATACTTGTATTACCTTGAATATTTATTAGGTTATTTTTGAGAAAAAAATAAAGCGGTTGTGTGTTTGACAGATATAAGGGTGCATGGTGTATAGTAAGTAATGGTGTATATACGCTGGTTTTGCTATATTTTAGTGTTGTAACTTCATAATCCATCTTTTATTGCTAATATTGTTATCATTATTACTTTTGGTGTTATTTATCTATTTTATAATACTTTTATTATCTGTTTATCACCCTATTATTATTATTATTATTTTATTATTTTCTATTAATATTACTTTTATATTTCAGTTATTATTTTTCATATTACTTGTTTATATTTATTATTATTCATATTATTATATCTATCTTATTTATATTATTACTTTTATCTATTTTTTTTATTATTATTATTACTATTATCTATCATTATTACTATTACTATTATCTATCATTAATAATATTATTATTATTTTATTAATATTACGATCTATCTATCTATCTATCTATCTATCTATCTTTTATTAATATTATTTTTTAGTTATTATTATTACTATTATCTATCTCTCTATCTGTCTGTCTGTCTTATTTACAGTATAACTATTATCTATTTATTAGTAGTAGTAGTAGTTGTAGTATTATATTTAAATCAATCTATCTATCTGTTCTCTATCTATCTATCTTATTTATATTATAACCTTTATCTAATATCGTTAGTAGTAGTAGTTGTAGTATTATATTTCTATCTATCTATCTATCTATCTATCTATCTATCTATCTAAGTATCTATCTATCTATCTATCTAATTTATATTATTAATTTTATCTATTTTTATTAATATTATTATTAGTAGTAGTAGTAATAGTAGTAGTAGCAGTATATTAAAATCTATCTATCTATTTATCTATCGATCTATCTTTTATTAATATTATTTTTTAGTTATTATTATTACTATTATCTATCTATCTATCTATCTATCTATCTATCTATCTATCTATCTATCTATCTATTGTATGGTATCTATCTATCTATCTATCTATCTATCTATCTATCTATCTATCTATCTCTCTATCTATCTCTTTATCTGTCTGTCTATCTTATTTATAGTATAACTTTTATCTATTTATTATTAGTGGCAGTTGTAGTATTATATTTAAATCTATCTATCTATCTATCTATCTATCTATCTATCTATCTATCTATCTATCTATCTGCATCTATCTATCTATCTATCCATCCATCCCTCTATCCATCTATCTATCTCTCTATCTATTGTATGGTATCTATCTATCTATCTATCTATCTATCTATCTATCTATCTATCTATCTATCTTATTTATATTATCAATTTTAGCTATTTATTATTATTATTAGTAGTAGTTGTAGTAGTATTTTAAAATCTATCTATCTATCTATCTATCTATCTATCTATCTATCTATCTATCTATCTATCTATCTATCTATATGTCTATCTTATTTACAGTATAACTTTTATCTATTTATTATTATTATTAGTAGCAGTTGTAGTATTTTATTTAAATCTATCTATCTATCTATCTATCTATCTATCTATCTATCTATCTATCTTATTTATATTATAAATTTTAGCTAATTATTATTATTATTAGTAGTAGTAGTATTTTAAAATCTATCTATCTAGTCTTATTATTATTATTATTATTATATTAATATTACTATCTATCTTATTTATATTATCAATTTTAGCTATTTATTATTATTATTAGTATTAGTAGTAGTAGTAGTGTTTTAAAATCTATCTATCTATCTATCTATCTATCTATCTATCTATCTATCTCAAGTTAAAAAATAAATAAATAAATAAGGGAGGTGTTTTAGTGCAGAAGCAAATATCTATTTTGAAGAAAAAAAAAGTATTTTTTTAATATCTTTAACCAATATTGATGAAAAGATCCAAACCTTTCATGAGGCAGGTAAGACCTTTGACCAATATGTCCACTGTTGCATTTGAGTGTAAAATACATGATGAACCCGTGAATATTAATACAATTCCTGGATATTTCAATGCGGCTTATTTAAGTCGGGCCGGGGCAAGTATAGCTGACAGTAATTCCAAATTACTCTATCCGCCTCTCCTACCCTGGGCCTTCTCATTTCTGTCAAAAATTCAAATTTATACAGACGTCACCCCTGCAAGGCAAAAGTTCCCGCAATCTCGAACTGCTGACTCATTTACATATCCATTAATGCCTCCACCAATGGCAAGCCTTCACCTACCACCAGCGTTCTCACCCCTCCCAGCCGCATGCAAATGCCTTTTTTGCGTTTAAACCGGCGGACAAAGCAAGGTTTTTATATTCCTGGCAGCGGAGGAGTCGGCGCAGGGAGCTCTGGGAGGTGAAAGAGAGAGAGAAACGTTTATAGGTGTATCACAACATATGGTGGAATTATCGACAAATACATTACTTGTAGGTGGCGATCCCTATTAAGTGCTTTTTCATTGCCGTGCGCTGTTACTTAATATGGAGCGCACAGTGGGACTCCAGTAATATATTAGAAATGTTAAATGTTTGTGCCACGTGGTGCCTGCCAGCATGCGCTGTCTGTTGGCGCTGAATAAATTTCACTTTTCCGGCGTCGTCGGATAAGTTTTACTACTTTAAAAGAAAACTCTACCTTTGCAAAGCAATTGATACAACTCATTCAACAGCTGCACATAGTCGTTTTGTAACTTAAAGGAAATTTCATTCTCTTCAGAATTACCTTGTTATTCCAATTGACCACCAGACAATCTTAAATTTTAATTGTGCTTAATTGTATAGAGGAACAGGAAGTGTGTTGGGACTACAGAACACCTCTCCTCCTCCACATCTCCAAAGCATAGGGGAAGGGGGTTCCGGTGCACAGGACAGGACAGCACTGGATGTCTGGCAGAAATAATATAACATTTTTCAAAGAATATTTAATAGATCAAAAGGTTCATTTTTAGGGTTACACTTAGGTGCTACTCCCTGGTAGTCTATTATTAGGGATGAGCTTGAGTGAGGTCCAAATCAGGAAGGTTACATAGTCTGGCTGAAAAAAGACAAAAGTCCACCCAGTTCAACCATTAAATGGTGGTTAGAGCAAGGCCAAACAGTTGTTCACTATGAAGAGATGAACTAGAGTTTGACTTGGGTTTAGTCCAAATCCAGAAGGAAGCTGTCAGTGCCACCAATGTAGCCCATCAGGTCCTCAATAATGGAAAACCATTAAGTGAATACTTCTCCACTTTTTTTACTTATGTCTGATTTTTACAACAGATCAGACAAGAAATGGACAATGCAAACCCACAAAACCACAAAATGTAGTCATTATAGAACTGCAATAACAAATCTGAAGAAATTACTTGTTCACTATGAAGGGATGAGCTTGGGTTTGGCTTGGATTTGGTTCCGAACCCAGAAGAAAGCTGTCAGTGCTGCCAATGTGGCCCATTAGATCCCAAATTCTGGAAAGCCATTTAGCAATTATTATTCTCCATTTTTTTGACTTGTGTCATTGGGTTTTACAGCAGCACAACAGAAAAAGGCATTGCAACACCACAAACTGTAGTCATTGTAGAACTGCAATAACAAAGCTACAGTTATGACTTGTTCACTATGAAGGGATGAGCTTGGGTTTGGCTTGGATTTGGTCCAAACCCAGAAGAAAGCTGTCAGTGCTGCCAATGTGGCCCATTAGATCCCCATTTCTGCAAAGCCATTGAACAAATAACTGTTCTCCACCTTTTTGACTTACTTCTCCTCTTTTTTTTACTTATGTCTGATTTTTACAGCAGATCAGCAGAAATGGACAATGCAAAACCACAAAATGTAGTCATTATAGAACTGCAATAACACAGCTGAAGAAATTACTTGTTCACTATGAAGGGATGAGCTTGGGTTTGGCTTGGATTTGGTTCCGAACCCAGAAGAAAGCTGTCACTGCTGCCAATGTGGCCCATCAGATCCCAAATTATTATTATCCATTTTTTTTGACTTGTGTCATTGGGTTTTACAGCAGTCCAACAGAAATAGGCATTGCAACACCACAAACTGTAGTCATTGTAGAACTGCAATAACAAAGCTACAGTTATGACTTGTTCACTATGAAGGGATGAGCTTGGGTTTGGCTTGGATTTGGTCCAAACCCAGGAGAAAGCTGTCAGTGCTGCCAACGTGGCCCATCAGATCCCAAATTCTGGAAAATCATTTAGCAATTTTCATTCTCCATTTTTTTGACTTGTGTTGTTGGGTTTTACAGCAGCCCAACAGAAATAGACATTGCAAAACCACAAACTGTAGTCATTGTATAACTGCAATAACATGGCTATAGTTATGACTCGTTCACTATGAAGGGATGAGCTTGGCTTTGGCTTGGATTTGGTCCAAACCCAGAAGAAAGCTGTCAGTGCTGCCAATGTGGCCCATTAGATCCCCATTTCTGGCAAGCCATTGAACAAATAATTGGTCTCCACTTTTTTGACTTATGTCTTTGAGTTTTACAGCAGCCCAACATAAATGGACATTAAAAAACTTCAAAATGTAGTGGTTATGGAACTGCAAAAACAAAGCTAAAGTTATGACTTGTTCACTGTGAAGGGATGAACTTGGGCTTGGCTTGAGTTTGGTCCAAACCCAGAAGAATGCCGACAATGCCAGGTCTATCAGCTGAGGACGGGGTATTACCCACCCCACAGCTGCGTGTTTACAAAGGGGCGGGGATGCTTGTGACATTATTGACCTAATATAACCACAAGGCCATATTAGGTCAAAGATATTGTCATGCCATATGCACATATTAGGTCAATAATGTCATGAGCATCCCTGATCCTTCGTGACATGTAGCTGCGGGAAAGGAATTCCCAACACACAGCTGAATGGCATGGCGCTGACAGTTTCCATCTTGGTTCAGACTAAACCCAAGCTCATCCCATCAGTAAACAAGTCATTACTTTAACTTACCATAGTACTATTGCAGTTCTATAATCTTGCTATTTCATAATCTATAATCCTGCTAGAATTGGAGAATTGATGGTATAAAGTCCTCAGACTTGCACTGTAGGGGCTAGAGTCCATGTACAATGCATCTTTCTTTCAGGTACATTCTACTTACCTAAGATCAGTTGGAGATGCTTCTAAGATCGTTCACGGTTTATGGGCAGGGGCATTTGAAATGTATTTCAGCTCCTTGTAAGTTGCCTCAACCTGCTTCAAGCTGCTTTTGTGTTCCCATTGACTTGTACAGAAGAAGAAGCAGTTCAGACCCAAAGAAAAGCATGTCAACACTGGCCCTTTTATTGCTCTGAGGTCTACCATCTTTGTGTAGTGTGTTGTGAGAGTACTTCATGGTTCATCTCCTCTGTATTATGATTCTGCCTATTGTGTGTTCTTTAGAAGAAAAGGTCATAGTGTTAAATATTTGGAAGGCAGAACTCCGCAGGATTCTAATGGATGTGTGTGACGTTCAGCAAGCAGCCGAGAGCAGAGCCGCGTGTGCAACAGGAACATGTGCGGGTGTCGGAATATGCGATTATAAATGGAAATATTAGCATACAAAGCTGAGGAATCTCACAGATGGTTTCTAGAAAATGTGTCTCAGTCTGTACACAAATACCCCAGCGTATCCGATTTCTATTGCTGCTCATGTGTGGATGCGGCAAGCTTGCTGTAGATGTGGAGGGGACATATTCATTACGGTACGTTCGCCAAGCAGAAAGCAAGTGACCGAGCCAATAAAAAAAAGGAGATGACCCTAAGCCTAGTCAGACCAATGATTCACAGGGCCCTTTTAGTCAAAATAGAAGTTTGCAATGGGTCGTAAAATGCAACATTTTCCAAATTTGCCACACTTCGTGAATTGATTCGTTCAAGTGCTTAGGATAAAAAGCAAGCGAGGATGGATGATAGTAGGTAGCACACAGGTATGGCAAGCCAGTTAGAAGCAACTGAAAATTAGGTACAGACAACAAGGTCTCCTGATTTTGTTCCTCTTGCGGGTGTTACTATATAATACCATTACTGTTGTTATTTTTATTTTTGGGCCATCGTATTTATCAAGGGGATATGCTTGATATTTTTGAAAGGGACTTAAATTGATTCATGGTTTAAGAGAAGCATTAAGAGTTTCATAATCATGGTTGCTCTAACCTAATTTTTGTGTTTTAACAAATATGTGTAATCACTTGACATTACTTACATGTTTTGGGTATGGAGGAATCACTTTGTTTTCTAAAGTGAATAAAGCTAAGGAATTTGTTGGTCCTCCTTGAGGTTTTTGGCAAGAATTCCTTATACATCGGTGCTTGGATGCTATGCATCTGAACCAATGGGTTTAGGTTGAACCCACTCGGTATGATTTTGGTTGAGTCTATCTGTTGACACATTTAAAGCCATATAATTGGATACTTTAAAATGTTCCTGTCGAAAGTAAAGTATCAAGATGGATATTTTTGTGATTTGCAGCTATTGTTTTGACAAGCTGTAAATGGATCTAGGAGCTTTTTGAGGTCCAGACTCAGTAGTTTTCCACATGGAGATATGAAGACTGTTCAAAGTCTTAATCCAATCCCAGGAAGAATTGGCTGATATATAGAGAACTCTGGGCTGTATGGGGACTTAATCCAGGGGTTTTTTTTTGCCACATGAAGAACTGGGGGCTGTGTCTGGGGCCTGACCCATCTCTGAGATATCTTGATTAGCATACAGAACACTGAGGACTGTAGGATAACCTGATAGATTGGTTGATATACAGATAACTGGATGAGAACTTTACAAAACTCCGAGATGGATTGGTCAGTATATGGAGAGCTGTGTGAGAAACTGAGGTATCTTTAAGATGAATGGGCTATTACACAGAAAACTGAGGGCTTTGAAGAGTTGACCCAGCCCTGAGATAGATTGGTTGGTATATGAGGAGCTGTGTGAGAAACTGAGGTATCTTTAAGATGAATGGGCTATTACACAGAAAACTGAGTGCTTTGAAGAGTTGACCCAGCTCTGAGATAGATTGGTTGGTATATGGGGAGCTGTGTGAGAAACTGAGGTATCTTTAAGATGAATGGGCTATTACACAGAAAACTGAGGGCTTTGAAGTGTTGACCAAGCTCTGAGATAGATTGGTTGGTATATGGGGAGCTGTGTGAGAAACTGAGGTATCTTTAAGATGAATGGGCTATTGTACAGAAAACTAAGGGCTTTGAAGAGTTGACCCAGCTCTGAGATAGATTGGTTGGTATATGGAGAGCTGTGTGAAGACCTGAGACAGTTTTAAGCTGCATTGGTTACTATACTGAAAAATGAGAACTTCATAAGTCCTGATTAAGCTCTGAGATGGATTGGTCGGTATATTTAGATCTGTGTGGAGATTCAAGCCTGTGCTAACATTGATTGGTTATATTAATATACAGAAAAATGAAAGGTATGTGAGGTCTTGTTCCAACTCTGAGATGATATGGTTGGTATACGGATAGCCAGCTATGACGTGGATTTACAGTATTTGTATATCGAAAGCTGTGTAAAGATCTGAGCCAGTTCTGAGATAGGTTGGTTGATATACACCAAGGCCTTAGGACTGTGTGATAAATTAACCAAGCTCTGAGATTGCTCATTATACAGAGAATTAAGAGCTGTACGAAGACTTGACTTAGCTGTAAAATAGATGGAGAACAGAGGGCTGTGTGATATTCTTCTGACCCAGCTTTGAGATGGAGTGTTTGCTGTGTGGAGAACTGAGAGCTATGACCAAACCCAGCTCTGAGATGAATCAATTAGACTTGATGCTATATACTTCTAGGTCTTCATGTAACCTCTCTATTTCAGAATAAAGGGTGGTTAAGTTGGGTTCAAACCTCAGACAACTCTCCTTGAGCCACCAAGGGGGTCAGGGGGCTTGAGGTGGGCTTGGAGCAGAGACAGCTTTATTATTTCTTCTTAGTGTGCAAGTTGACCTTATAACATTTGCTTCATAACATGTACTGGCAGTTCTTACATTTTTCACTGCAATTATATTTCATTACCTCGCTTTATATTGTCATTGATTGTGTCCTGGCCCATTTTGCTGGTTGACATGAGTGATCTATACCCGTTCTTGCTCTAACCTGATTGCAACTGTCATCCATAAAAATAGTTGTTGCACAGAGCCCTATCCACCTATCAAATAATTCAAATAAAGTCCTTAAGCATTTATTTAAGTAAAATTTGGACTGTTTCTAAGTCTTTATATATTTTTAGTGCCATGAAATGGGTACTTTTTCCTCCAACCTCATACGCTGTTTTCATTTTACAGACTGCTGATACTGCTGAATATGCTGACTTTATGAGACTGTGATATAGGGATATGAAGAACGATGTACTGCGCAGTACAAAGACAGTAGCAGGGTACACAGATTCCTGTATTTACCTGTGTTTCCGACAAGCTGAGGCTACTGGCCAGCTGTTTCCTCTCTGCCCCCACCACATAATGGTTCTTCTCGAAGGCCCTCTCCAGCCGCAGCAACTGTGAGGGAGAAAAGGCTGTTCTGATTCTCTTAGGCTTCCTGGCGAAGGGTCCATGTAGAAGAAGGCTCTCCTGAGACACATCGCTGCCTGGAACAGATTAATGAAGGAGTCACCCTCATGTGCACACACAACAAGGACACAAAGACTGGCCTTATGTAAGTAAGATCTTCTTACTACGATCTGGAGTTATTCCCCCATAATAACCAATAAGTAGGCTTGTATCAAGTTCTTAGTAGGAACGCATTGACATAATATATGGTTATATGCAGGGGCGGACTGACCATTTGGAAACTCGGGCACTGCCCGAGGACCCAGGGTCAATAGGGGGCCCCATGAGATGCCCCTGGTACCTTTTTCATAGGCTTTTTTGAGTGTGGGTGAGGACACAGGGGCCCCATGATCCCCTATTGCCCGGGGGCCCCATGAGTTGTCAGTCCGCCCCTGGTTATATGGTTTGGGGACAAATGACCGTTACAAATATCTACATGGTCAAAAGTATGTGGTAACCCCTCTAAATAATTGAGTTAAGGTGTTTCCAGTGAAGGCCACTATTAATGGTATAGTGTACAACAACGTTTTAGACAATTATGCACTTCCCACCTTGTGGCAATGATTTCAGGAAAGGACCTTTTTTGTTCCTCTGTGCCCTTGTGCATAAAACAACTCCATAAAGATATAGTTTGAGATGCAGGAACTTCAGTGGCCTTCATCGAGCTCTGATCTCAACCCTACTGAACAGCTTTCATCATTTGGAAGGCGTATTTCAAGTCAGATCTTCCTATTTAACATCAGTCCCTGATGTTATGCTTTTTTGGCAAAATGGACACAAGGCACACTCCAAATTATTGTGAAAAGTCTTCACAGTGGAGCAAAGACTGTTATAGCTGAAAATAAAGGGAAGTCCATATTAATGGTTTTGAAATGGGATGTCTAAAAAGCTCAAATAGGTGTGATGCTCAGGTGTCCACAAACTCTAGGCCCTATAGTGTATTTAAGGCCCTCTGTCACCACCTTCTCATGACATGTAATGTCACTGCCGTCAAATAACATGGATGTCATGACAGTGTTCATACATGATATGGACATCATATCACTGCCCCCACATTACATGAACCTCATGATAGTGACTTAACATGAAATCATGCTACTGCCCTCAATCAAACTGGCTCCATGTTACCATTCTCATACAACATACATGCTATGCCTCTTACCTCACAACAGGGACATCATGTCTCTGCCCTTCCATAAAATGAATGTGATTGCTATCATGTAATATGGTCATGATGTCCTTGTTCTCACACAACATGTAGAAAACATCTCTACCATTACAAATCGAAAGGTACTACCATTGCATTTTACAATATAGAGATTAGGTCACTTGTTTAATTCAATGTCCTTACATGATAAGGAGCTGAGGTCAGATACCATTGCCTTCACGCAATATGGAGATAACAATATTGTCTTCATACATGAGAAAGTAATCACTACCCACATAGGGGCCTCAGGCTTTAGGGAGATCTTATCATTTGCCTCATACTGGATGATGATGCTATCATTGACCACAAAAATAGGAAAATGATGTCACGGACCTATCACAATATCAGGAAATGAATAACATTAAAAACCCAAGTCAGAAAACCTAGCTTTGTTAAGATATGGACTGACTCTGTAAGATATATCCTAATTCCAAGCACTGCAGGTACAACCAGCTGTATAGAGAATGCATAGAACCTTCATACCAGGACATTACAGCCTGATGTTCCTGCCACAAACTGATAACACACACAAAAGGTAGTTAGCAAAATAGCCAATTAAGCTATCAGAATGTTTTTGAAACTGAACAAGACACAGAAATATGACAGAATAAATGACAGAATTTGTAAATCAAAACTTGGTGGGAACTGAACCCAGGAACCCTGCATGATGAAGAATGCTAACTACTGAGCCAGTATGCTGGACTACAGGTATAACACAAATTGGATATGGTGTTAGTACCAGGGGTGGACTGACCATTTGGAAACTCAGACACTGCCCGAGGGCCTGGGGTCAGTAGGGGGCCCCATGAGATGCCCCTGGTACCTTTTTCATAGGCTTCTTTGAGTTTGGACAAGGACACAGGGGCCCCATGATCCCCTATTGCCCAGGGGCCCCATGAGTTGTCAGTCCGCCCCTGGTTAGTACCCTCACATTATATGGAAATGGTGTTGGTGCCCTTAGTCTTTATGGAGATAGTGTGGTGTCCTCACCCTATATGGATATGTTATCGACCCCCCTATAGTCTGTAGAGATGAGGATGGTGCCCTCACCCTAATGGAGATAGAGTTGGTGCCCCTTTCCCCATGTGGATATGGTATCTGTGTCCCCATAATCTATGGGGATGGGGATGGTGCCATCACACTAACTGAGATGGGGAAATAGAAACAATAGTGATGCCCTCACAAAAGATGGAAATTGTATCACCCTATATGGAGTTGGTATTGACGCTTTCTCACTATGCGGAGATAGTATCAATGCCCTTACATTATATGAAGGTGTTATTATTGCCTTCATATTAAATGGAGATTTTAGAATCGATAAAGAAGGATATTGTATTGGTGCCCTCACACTTTGAGGGCATGTGGCCTGGTAAGGTTCAGGTGGGAAGGGGGGTGCTTGCTTGTTCCCCCACTTTCCTGGCTTTAAGGCTGCATGCTCAGATAAGGGTCTGGTATAGATTTGGGGGGGACCCCACACCATTTTTTTTTTAATTTTGACATGGGGCTTCTCCTTAAAATCCATACCAGACCAAAAATGTTCGATGTCAGCAATCCTTTTGTTTACATCTGGAGAGGGTTTTAGTACCCTCTCACTATATGACAACAGTATTGGTGCACTCACTCTATGTGGAAATGGTATTGGGGTTAGACATGTTGTTTTTTTTTTTAAGACGGAAATGTAATTTTCACAGATTTGGATGTATATATGTCTCCGAATGGACATAGTAATGAATGTCAATGAATCTGAATAAAAAACATTCATTTCAGTCAGATGACATCCCATGATGTGATAGTAGTTCAGGCTCATGGGGAAATTAATTAAATGTTTAAATTTGTTCAATGATTCTGATTGGGATAACAAATGGATCCGAATTTCATTTCATTTGTTAATTCGGATGCACATGACATCAGTAGATATTGTCTAATCAGGTCATGCCAGTGGGTTGTGGATTGGACTAGTGTCTGAAAAAATATTGAATTCATCCAAATCCAATCCATCTGAAACAAGAACATATCAATTATATAGCAATCTTCTGGGAAAAACTGCAACATTTATTGAATCCTTCTGGAGCAAAGAACATATGGAACAAATGCTGAACATACGAAACAAATTCAGAAAACAAATTGATTCAACATAACAAATATGATGAAATAAAATTCTTCAATGAACAAATGCATCCAAAACAAAATAAAAATGTTCATTTAATTGGTGCCCTCACACTTTATGGGCATGATATTGATGCCCTCACACTATATGGGCATGATATTGGTGCCCTCGCACTATATGGGCATGATATTGGTGCCCTCACACTATATGGACATGATATTGGTGCCCTCACACTTTATGGGCATGATATTGATGCCCTCACACTATATGGGCATGATATTGATGCCCTCACACTATATGGACATGATATTGGTGCCCTCACACTATATGGGCATGATATTGGTGCCCTCACACTATATGGGCATGATATTGGAGCCCTCACACTATATGGGCATGATATTGGTGCCCTCACACTATATGGACATGATATTGGTGCCCTCACACTATATGGGCATGATATTGGTGCCCTCACACTATATGGGCATGATATTGGTGCCCTCACACTATATGGGCATGATATTGGAGCCCTCACACTATATGGGCATGATATTGGTGCCCTCACACTATATGGGCATGATATTGATGCGCTCACACTATATGGGCATGGTTTTAGCGCCCTCACACTATATGGGCATGATATTGGTGCACTCACACTATATGGGCATGATGTTGGTGCCCTCACACTATATGGGCATGATATTGGTGCACTCACACTATATGGGCATGGTATTGATGCCCTCACACTATATGGGCATGATATTGGTGCCCTCACACTATATGGGCATGATATTGATGCGCTCACACTATATGGGCATGGTATTGATGCCTTCACACTATATGGGCATGGTTTTAGCGCCCTCACACTATATGGGCATGATATTGGTGCACTCACACTATATGGGCATGATGTTGGTGCCCTCACACTATATGGGCATGATATTGGTGCCCTCACACTATATGGGCATGATATTGGTGCCCTCACACTATATGGGCATGATATTGGTGCACTCACACTATATGGGCATGATGTTGGTGCCCTCACACTATATGGGCATGATATTGGTGCCCTCACACTATATGGGCATGATGTTGGTGCCCTCACACTATATGGGCATGATATTGGTGCCCTCACACTATATGGGCATGATATTGGTGCACTCACACTATATGGGCATGATGTTGGTGCCCTCACACTATATGGGCATGATATTGGTGCCCTCACACTATATGGGCATGATATTGGTGCCCTCACACTATATGGGCATGATATTGGTGCACTCACACTATATGGGCATGATGTTGGTGCCCTCACACTATATGGGCATGATATTGGTGCCCTCACACTATATGGGCATGATATTGGTGCACTCACACTATATGGGCATGATGTTGGTGCCCTCACACTATATGGGCATGATATTGGTGCCCTCACACTATATGGGCATGATATTGGTGCCCTCACACTATATGGGCATGATATTGGTGCACTCACACTATATGGGCATGATATTGGTGCCCTCACACTATATGGGCATGATATTGGTGCCCTCACACTATATGGGCATGATATTGGTGCACTCACACTTGAGGAGAGGGTTTTAGTACCACCTCATTATATGGCAATGGCAGGGCTTTTTTTCAGCGAAACACGAGAATGTTGGGGGGGAGGGGGTGCGCAGTCCCCACTGAATCGGTCAGCACAGAATGTATATAATGGCAAGGTGTGCTGGAGGGTTCATTGATACTGGTTCCTGGGGGGGTCTATTGTCACTGGTGGGGATCTATTTTTGATCGAATGGTATGTTGTTGCTGGGGGGTCTATTGCTGCTGGGGGGGGTATTGTTGCTGGGAGGGATCTGCTGTTGAGTGAAGGGTCTCTTGTTTCTAGCTGCTGGAAGGCCTAATAATGCTGGCTACTAGAAAATCTATTGTTCCTTGGGGTTGATCTGTTGTTGCTGGGGGTGGGGGGTGTTTTTGTTTCCGGGGGTCTATTTTTGCTTGGGCAATCTACTGTTGCTGGTGGAGGAACGAATGTTGCTGGGTGAGATCTGTTGTTGGTGGGGGGAACTATTGTTGCAGGCCGCAGGGGATCCTTTTTACTCCTTTTCTTGTTATCATTAACAAATTCCATACAAATTACTGAGCATCACAAAATGATACTTTTCTGTTTTCTATAAAAGGGGCGGTACTGGGAGCTGGATAGGGGGTGGAACGAATGGACAGTGCTCGGAGGTGGGCAGGAGCCAGAGACAAAGGGTGACTTGGAAGGGGGAAAGAAAAGCCCTGGACAATGGTATTGGCTCACACAATATGGAGATGGCGCCTTCACACTAAATGGGCATAATATTGTTGGCCTCAAACAAAATATTGTATCGATTTTCATGTTTTTAATCTCAGAGAAGTTGGAGATGCTCTTGTTGCTCTCACATATTGTACAGGTAGTATTATTTCATCCTCATACAAGATGGGAATGGTATTTCTTGTCCTCACACAAGATGGGAATGGTATTTTTTTTGTCTTCACACAAGATGGGAATGATATTTTTTTGTCCTCACACAAGATGGAAATGGTATTTTTTTGTCCTCACACAAGATGGGAATGGTATTTTTTTGTCCTCACACAAGATGGGAATGGTATTTTTTTGTCCTCACACAAGATGGGAATTGTATTTTTTATCCTCACACAAGATGGGAATTGTATTTTTTTTTCCTCACACAAGATGGGAATTGTATTTTTTTTTGTCCTCACACAAGATGGGAATGGTTTTTTTTTTTGTCCTCACACAAGATGGGAATGGTATTTTTTTGTCCTCACACAAGATGGGAATGGTATTTTTTGTCCTCACACAAGATGGGAATGGTATTTTTTGTCCTCACACAAGATGGGAATGGTATTTTTGTCCTCACACAAGATGGGAATGGTATTTTTTGTCCTCACACAAGATGGGAATGGTATTTTTGTCCTCACACAAGATGGGAATGGTATTTTTTTGTCCTCACACAAGATGGGAATGGTATTTTTTGTCCTCACACAAGATGGGAATGGTATTTTTTGTCCTCACACAAGATGGGAATGGTATTTTTGTCCTCACACAAGATGGGAATGGTATTTTTTGTCCTCACACAAGATGGGAATGGTATTTTTTTGTCCTCACACAAGATGGGAATGGTATTTTTTTTTGTCCTCACACAAGATGGGAATGGTATTTTTGTCCTCACACAACATGGGAATGGTATTCTTTTTGTCCTCAAATGAAGACAGTAATATTTTGGTGTTTTCTTGTACTAGTAATTTGATTATCAGGGGTTGTTGATAGAAATGTGCTTATAATATCCTGAAATACACATCATTTCACACTAAAAACATAAATGATGTCACTGTTGTAGCAGAGAACATAAGTGACATCATGGTCACCACAGATCGCAGGGAACGTGTCATTTCCATTCCTCGCTAATTAACAGCTTGTCATTTCATTATGGCGTTTTCAGGCACTATCAGATGTGTTTTACCTGCAATTGTGTGAAAACTGAACACACTTCACTGCACACACCTGGCCTCCTTCCCTTATATTAGGGGAAGCTGTGTTAATGTGGGAAGACGTTCCATCACATCCATGAAAATACATGTCTATAACCAGTCCCTAATGCAGTGCTGCTCCATTCTTGGTTGCAACCTCTGAGATCACTGACCGCACTGTCCCTAGCGCCTCTCTTAAGTTTGGCCCTTAAAGTGGAACCTCCTTCATTAAAAAATGACAAGATACAGTGAAGGAAATAAGTATTTGATCCCCTTCTGATTTTGAATCTGATTGTTTGATTGCTCCTGTGGACAGGTGTCTTTTATACAGGTAACAAAATGAGATTAGCAGCACTCCCTTTAGGAGACTGCTTCTAATCTCAGCTTGTTACCTGTATGAAAGACACCTGGTAACCAGAAATCCTGCTGAATGATAGGGGATCAAATACTTATTTCCCTCATGAACATGCAAATCAGTGCATCATTTGTTAGATATGCATTTCTTTAATTTTTTTGTTGCTATTCTGTCTCTCAGTGTTACAATACACCGAACATTCGATTTTTAAATTGACCATTTCTTTGTGAGTGGGCAAACATTCAAAATCAGCAGGGGATCAAATACTTATTTCCTTCACTGTACTTTTTTACTACTACTAAAGTAATACCCCAATTATCTTCTTCCATTGCTTTTGTAGAGATTCTTGAATAGGTAGTGATTATGTTGAAATTGATTTTGCTGTGAAAGTACCTTCACAGAAATTTTGTAACAATTTGCATCAAACTTTGCCATATGAACTGCTAAGGTGAAGTTTGCATGAAAGAAAGGCTTTTTCTACCATGGTGAGCACATGACTTACTTTTACTGTCTTGTTTTATGATATGAAAATGGTGAGATGGCCTGGATACCACTGTAACCTCAAATCTAACCACTGATGTACAATCATGAGAGCCAACTCTTGTCTTCACCATGAATTCTCAATGACATGTAACGAGCTGTGAATAAAAGTAGATCATTTTCCCATCTGATAATATTGTTTTAATATTGCCAACTTCTGATGGGTCTGTATAATGTTTATTGATGTTCAATGACAAGTGCGTGTGTGTATGAAACCATTGATAGTCACTGTCCAACACTTTTATCAGTTCCTAGATTGTAAGCTCCCAGGATTAGGCCCTCCTACCCCTCTTGTATTGAACTGTATTGTTGCTGTATTGTCTCCCATTATATTGTAAAGCGCTGAGCAAACTGCTGGTGCTATATAAATCCTGTATAATAATAATAATGTCATTGGCCCATGTGAACCATCACTAGTTTTCAGAAGAGGGCACAATAACTTCCAGGGCCATGGATAAGGGGGTACCACTAGTCCCCATGTACAGGGCCCAGGCCAGCAGGGGGGCCCAGACAGCTGGGTCAATCAGATGTGGACAGGGAGGGTGATCAGCATGGCAGGGGGGCCATTACTGGAACCAATCCCCTTTATGGCTCTCTCTGCAGCAGCTAAAAATCTGGCTTCTTCTCCTCACCCTGAGAGAGAAGAGTAATACAGGGGATCAGTTCCAGTAATTGCCCCCTCCCCGCTGCACTCATCACCCTCCCTGTGCACCATACTTTCCCCCCTTCTGCCCAGGCCCCCACCCTCACAGTGCTGCCGGCTTCCCTCCTCCCCTTCCCCCCAGCAGCTGTAAGCTCACAATAGGATCTTTCAGGATGGAGTGTGGGGGAAGAGTCTAGCAAATATGTCACTTTTACCATCCCCTTATTTCCTGAATTAACTCAGTGAGTGACCAGTACTGATCACTCACTGTGTTCATTCATAACTGAACCATAATAAACTGCGTTGTTTTGGGGGGAGGGGGTTTGGGGGGGGGTTCTAACAGCAGCCCTGATGACATCCATTACTATCCTGCAGGTGGATTAAGGGCTGCTACCTCTTTATCCTTTCCCTTTAGCACCTGACCCTGGAGACCTGGACCAAATAGTTTGCTGCAGGAGGATATGACATGGAATATGACAAACCAGCATGGCTGATATATTTTTTTTGCCACTTCCTCAGCTTGGAATTTTCCTCCTAACTTATTTTCAAATAACTAATTGGGGCTAGGGGAATTTAAATAAATCACTTGCTGCATATGTCCTGGCATGGCATTTCCATCTCCAGGCTTTTGGTGAATTAGATAGCTACAAAAATGTTTGTGGCTAACCATCTGTTATGGGCAGGGGTGGATTGACCATTTGGAAGCTCGGGCACTGCCCGGGGTCAGTAGGGGGCCCCATGAGATGCCCCTGGTACCTTTTTCATAGGCTTTTTTGAGTTTGGGCAAGGACACAGGGGCCCCATGATCCACTATTGCCCCGGGGCCCCATGAGTTGTCAGTCTGCCCCTGGTTATGGGATCATACTTTGGTGCCAAGACATTGAGCAAAAGTATTGCCATTATGAGTACGGCCGTTATTGTGCTGAAAGATTAATAAAGTTACCAATTTGGGTTAAGATTACGTTTGGGGGGGAAAGGTTTAATGAATAAGGTTGGGGTAAGGATTTGGATTGAATGCTGGGAATGAGAATGAGATTTAGGGCTAGGTTTAGGGGGTTTGTTGAGGTTTAGATGGTAGACTGAGGGGTAGAGGGCAGGTTGGGGTTGATTTTAGGTGTATGGTGTTAGGTTGAGGGTTAGTAGCAGATCTGATGGATAAAGGAGACGTTAGGAGTTAAGATTTAGGTTCAAGGGTTAGGTTGGGAGATAGTGGATGGAGTAAGGATTAGGGGTCAGGATTAGGGGTCAGGATGAGGGCTACAGGATAGGTTAAGGGAGAAGGGTTGTTTTGAGGGTTAGGAGATAGTTTGAGAGTTTGGGGATCGATTGAGGTTTAGGTATTAGAATGAAGATTAGCAAATGAGTTTTAGGGTTGGGTATTGGTCTTAGGGATAGGGTATTGATTGATGGTAAAGGGTTGTGCTGAGGATTAGAAAATAGATTGTATGTTAGGGGGTGATTTGAAGTTTAGGTGATAGACTAAGGGTTAACGAATGGGTTGAATGGTCAGGTGTTGGGCTTAGGGATAAAGTATCAACTTGGGCTGAAGGTTAGCAAATAGGTTGAGGAAAGGGGTTGGCACTGGGATTTTGAGGATATGTTGGAGGCAAAACATATGGTGAGATCTAAGGTTCGTGGTTGGGTTCAGAGTTAGGGTTATGGTATCAGTATCTTAGAATACTGCTAGTGTTTGAATGGCAGTAGTTAAGGTGTCCATTGAGGACATATTGCATCTAAAACGACACAGAAGCCCTCTTGTTGTATCTCACTCACTTCCATCCTGGCTTTATTTTGTACACATTGCTGTCTTGCTTGCTAAATGCATTGATGATATCCTTGTCTTCTTAATATACAGAGTTGGGGGGTTTGCTGATTCTGATCCCCCCTTATAGTTCTCAGAAAGGGAGGTTCAACACCACAGAGCGATGGGACAAGGAGCTGTGTTCCTGTTCAGGTGAACCATGACAAGCCTGCTGAATCGGACTGCAGCAGATCATGTAACATTCCAATGAAAGAATATCAAGTAGACTCTCACTTTAGTCCAGCTGCAAATATTTCCTGGAAGGAGAAGTAGTTCCAACTTTGCCTGGAGCTGCTTTTAAGACTGGATAATGTTTTTACTTTCTGATAGTAATAGCCTTCTGTAGTAAAATCAATACTGAAAGCCAGGGGTGGACTGACAACTCATGGGGCCCCCAGGCAATAGGGGATCATGGGGCCCCTGTGTCCTTGCCCAAACTCAAAAAAGCCTATGAAAAAGGTACCAGGGGCTTCTCATGGGGCCCCTAATGACCCAGGGCCCTCGGGCAGTGCCCGAGTTTCCAAATGGTCAGTCCGCCCCTGATGAAAGCTGACCTAATGAGTCAAACCATGGGAAATACAGTACACATTACATGTTGCTGGTAGTTTCTGGATCACCGAGGCCAGATGGTTGAGTTGGAAATTCACTGTGACCCTTCAATTACTGAGGAGTCACTGAAGCCAATGAGATGCAGAGAGCAGCGTATTGACCTCATCAGTGTACCGCTACTCCTTTAGTGTCCAATCGGCAGGCTATGACCAGAATGGTGAGCCAGTTGTACCATAACTGCAGTGGAAAAAAGTGTGCTCACCAACCCAACTATGCTGCCTGGCAGGGGTGCCTGCTGAAGAGAATTACAAATCCTTTAGGTGTGTCACTTATTCATTTTTTAAATGTTCATTTAGTTACCTGTTTTAAGCTGACACACATGGAATAAAAATATATTTTAAATCTCCCAAATATATTGACATATATTTGAAATACTACAATTTTGGCCATATTCAATATATACTGTATGTTGAAATGCATTTTTATTACAATATACCAAAAATGGTTATAAAAATACATTTTCAAATATGCTATATGTCTTTAAAAATACATTTAATCTACATTTTTGGAATGCATTTGCAAATATATGTCAAAATATATGTTAAAATGACTTTTTTATATGTTAATTAAAATTTGAAGTATATATTTAAAAAAAAAAAAAATTTTTAATATTTTACATATATTTTGTAATATATAAAAAATGCATTTCAACATGCAGTATATATATATATATATATATATATATATATATATATATATATATATATATATCCTAGATTGTAAGCTTGAAAGAGCAGGGCCCTCAATCCCCTCATGTTTTGCATTGTATTGGTATTGTTCTGTCACATGTTCTGTCCCCCTTTGTAATGTACAGCGCTGAGCGAACTATTGGCGCTTTATAAATACTGTATAATAATATATATATATATATATATATATATATATATATATATATAATTTTTTTTTTTTTTTAAATATATTGAATATGGCCAAAATTTTAGTATTTTGAATATATGTCAATATATTTGGAAAGAATATTTTTAAAATATATTTCAAATATATTTTTTTTCCATGTGGGGAGCTTTACCTATCTACCATGACTGTGTTGCAATCTTTGTCACACTTCTAACCTTGAAACCTTATTTTTCTGTGGTCTCATACCTGAATTGCATACCAGAGCTGTATAAGCCAGGGTCTGCCGTTAACATTTTTAGACCAGCACACACATACTATTTCCAATTAAGACAACAGCTAATTAACCTACCAGCATGACTTCGGAGTGTGGGAGGAAATGCACACAAGCAATGTAAACTCCATACAGAGAGCGCCCCGGCTGGGGATTCGATCTAAGGACCCCACCGCTGCAAGGCAGAAGTGTTATTGTGATTGTAGAGTCAATTTTTTTTTTTATTAAAATAATACACAGGTTTATACTTACCTGCCCTGTGCACTGGTATTGCACACAGCAACCCCGAACCTCCTCTTTTGAGGTCCCCCGAAGGCTCTCTCGTTTCCTCCTCTTCTGTTTCTGCTCCATAGCAAGCAGTTTGATGCTGGGACGGACATGTAGGCTCTGGCTCTGAGGAAGAGGCAAGTCCTCGAAACGCGTTAGACTGTTGGACGTCCACAGTCCTCATTGCGGACAGACACGTAGTGCGGATTGGACAGCGTTGTTCTTTCATGATGTGCCTTTGACTGTTTTGTCATTTTGTGAGTACAATACCTGCTTTTATCATTTATTAAATCATTTATTAAATACATTTTGTAATGTAATGCACTAGGCCTCTGTTTGGTTTTTTCTCCATTAGGTACATTTGGATTTCCCCGGTCTACTGAGGGCAGCAAGGCGTGCACATTTCAGGACATTAGAGATGTGGTCATAATCAGGGGTGGACTGACAACTCATGGGGCCCCCAGGCAATAGGGGATCATGGGGCCCCTGCAGGGGCAGACTGACAACTCATGGGGCCCCCAGGCAATAGGGGATCATGGGGCCCCTGCAGGGGCAGACTGACAACTCATGGGGCCCCCGGGCAATAGGGGATCATGGGGCCCCTGTGTCCTTGCCCAAACTCAAAAAAGCCTATGAAAAAGGTACCAGGGGCATCTCATGGGGCCCACTACTGACCCCAGGCCCTCGGGCAGTGCCCGAGTTTCCAAATTGTCAGTCTGCCCCTGGGCCCCTGTGTCCTTGCCCAAACTCAAAAAATCCTATGAAAAAGGTACCAGGGGCATCTCATGGGGCCCCCTACTGACCCCGGGCCCTCAGGCAGTGCCCGAGTTTCCAAATGGTCAGTCCACCCCTGGTCCTAATCTATATTGAGTCCATCCCTAAGCACAGGAGTATTTGGGTTTGCTGTGTCTTCACTGGGACAGGCATGCAGGCTCAATCACGAGCTGGGCAGCGTGTGTCTATAGACACATACAGTACAGCTCGGCCCTGCTTCCCCCCGACTCCCTCCTCACTGGATTTGATTGATATCAGCAGGAGTCAATGGCTCCGGCTACAATCAATCTGCCCTGTGAGACCAGAAAGAAAGAGCAGCAATGCTGCAGGTGGGCACGACGCTGGATCAATATAGAACTCAGGTAAATATTTAGGGAGTGAGGGAAGCAGACAGCTAGTGAAAGGTTTTCTTTTTACCATAACCCCCCTGGCGGTATTCCCAAGTGTAGCTCGGGGTCAACTTTCAGTACCAGAAGTGGTAACGCCAAGCTACACTCGGGAATACACTGCAGCGTTGCTCTGGGATCCCTCCAGCACTTACCTTGTCCTGCGCTCCTGCGATGTCCCCCTTGCAGTGTCCCCGGCCATCTCCTGTGGCCGATGCCGGCATCTGTCTTCCGGGTTCCGTTCCCTGCGACGTCGGGACGTACGGGGGACAGAACCGGTGGGAATTTCAAAAATGTAAAAATGTGACATTCACTCAATACACTAAAATCTCATAGTATAACATTCCTGTATCAAACCATTTCACATACATTTTGTCCCGAGTGCTTTGTCCGGCGCCCTGCCTGCATTTTTACTGTTCTTTCTGCCTGGAAACTGAGAAACGTCCATGGCGTCCAAAAAGCGTCCCTTTAGGTCAAAAGCGGTTTTAGACCGGCTAGAGAACAGCGATAGTAAATCAGAACCACTTGCAGAATTGAGTGATAATGATTCGTGGGGGAAATTCGTCATCAGACACTGAAAACGATTCTGTGACTGAGCTCAGTGATGTGCGAACTTGGCGCTATATTTCACATTTCAGTGTTTTTGGTTTGATTATATTATTGAATTATTACATTTATTATTATTATATTATTATTTTTTATGATTATTTATTAAATTATAATTTATGATTTCGTGTTTCAAATTTTATCATACCCGGGATGTTTACTAGACTCTTGTTCGGACAGATTTCAGTGAGTTATTCCTAAAAATTACAGGACTACAATAAAAAAAATAAATATTTCCACTGAAAACAATGTACCACTTTGAGCACAGAAATATTGACATAATCAGACCGCTAGGGAGGTTAATGCATGTAATGCATTAAGGTAAAAAAAAAACCTTGTGACTTTTACTAAGCCCTTGTTCTGCATTTTTTGTATCTTTAAAATGATTCCATTTAGATATAAAAGTATAGAAGTCCATTCTAATTGAAAATGAAATGAGATGAAATGTGACCAAAGCACATTATTTTGGTTTTATTGTATCTTTATTTGTCTATAGGATTTTAAACTGAATTTTTTTTTTTTTTAGAAACTGCTAAATGTTAAAATGAAGCCTTTTATACAAGGTGCTGCCTTCCTATCGGTGTCACATGGGATTTCCAAAGAGTGAGCAGAAGATGTTTGCTTTCAGATCATCTCTCTGTAATTGAAAGTCTTTAGGGAGCCGCAAAGAGCAAAAAGAGATGGGGGTAGAGAATGTGTTTTGATTTCCTGAAATTAGGAATCAGCACAGATGGAAACCGTGTTTAACACTGTTTATAAAATAACTGTACAGCAGATGTAAACCCTATCACTAAAATCTCATAAAAGCATAAATATGTTATGTAATTTCAAAAGTCATTTTCAAGATTTTATAATCTTCAGCTAAAAAAAACAAACAAACAAAAAAAAAACCTGATGATCCTGTCTTGTGCAAGCACTGCATGTTTTACGTCGACAATGCTGTGTGCCTGTCTCTCCAGAATTGTTATCCTATCACAGGCATACCCTGGTGGAGACCACAAGTGGCCATTTCAGCACAAATCATGGAGATAGCATCCCCTGTTGTCACCAATAGAAAACCCGCCCCCAAACATTTAATTCAACCATCAGTGGTGTGCATATAGACAGGAAATGGTTGTAAAGAGGTGGTCAGCAGCACTGAGATGCAACAAAGAAGGAAAAAAAAGTGAAATCAAATATTTGATAAAAAAATGTAAAAAGGCAATTGTTTATTATTCTCAGGGTTTTAAGAAACTAAGGGTTCATTAACTAAAACTGGAGAGTTCAAACTCTGGCGCAGCTCTGCAGAGAAACCAATCAGCTTCCAGTTTTTTGGGGTTTTTTTGTCAAAGCTTAACCACTTCCAGTCCGGACACTTTCCCCCCTTCCTGTCCAGGCCCTTCCTGTTCAGCTTTCAGCGCTTTCACACTTTGAATGACAATTGCGCGGTCATGCAACACTGTACCCATATGAATTTTTTAGCATTTTTTTTAGACAGATGACAGATAAAGCTTTATTTTGGTGGTATTTATTCACCACTTTTATTTTGAAAAAAATTTTGAAAAAAAAGTGTTTTTCTTACAAAATTTTGCAAATAAATAGTATTTCATCATAAATCTTGCCCCAAATTTATTCCGTTATCTTTTTAGTAAAACAAAAATAACCCAAATTAGTTTATAACCAAAAATTATAATTTTTAAACTTTTTTTCGTATTATTATTTGGGTTTTTTTTTACATTCTGTCACCCTAGCAGTACAGTGTCACCATAGTGACACTGTACTACTTGTGGGGGGTTATGAAGATTTTTTTTTTTTTTACACTGATTGCTTTTACACCCATAAAGGATGTAAAAGCAATCATTTCTCCTTCTCTCTGGCTGCATTCTTGCAGCCATTGAGAAATACTGTGTGAGCTGTGATTGGTCACACCTTGCCACATGGTACAAGGCTGTTGTGAATAGCCTTGTAACATGTGACCTCTGTGATCATTCACAGATTTCACACGTAGTAAGCAATGATGTCACAAGTGACATCTTGCTTACTACTCTGCATGTGATTACTGATTGGCCAATCAGTGATCACATGATCGGGACCTCACACAGAGGTCCCGTCCGACGATCGGTGTTCCACTGTGTCCGAAGGAAACAGCGGGCACCAGATCGCGGTGCTGCACGCTCCCAGGGAGCGCGCACATGCAGGGGGCGGGGAGGCCATTTGTAAAAGGCCACCCGACCCTGCACTGCCACCATCCGGCCGATTATATACAACGGCCGGACGGGAGGTGGTTAATGGAACAAGCTGAAGTTAGAAGCTGATTGGCTACCATGCAGAGCTGCACCAGATTTTGCACTCTCCAGTTTTAGTAAATCGACCCTTAGTTTCTTAAAACCCTGAGAATAATAAACAATTGCCTTTTTACATTTTTTAATCAAATATTGTATTTCACTTTTTTTTCCTTCTTTGTTGCATCAAAACGCAACAAAATCTAAATCTAAATCTCCTTGAGGATTTTCAAGTCTCTTAAATTTCCTGTAGCAGTGTAATTGCTCGGTGGGCTGGAGCGCAGCCTCCTCTCGCGCTACAGAAACGCTTTCCCATAACAAGCGTGGGACTGGCTGCCTTGTATCGAGGAAAATCTTCTGAACAAAACACAGATGTTTAATTACACGCCAGTAACAAGCCATAATTAGACAGTATGGTTATTAAAATATAATATGTAATAATTAGCAGTTATTAGGGCTGGCTGTAAATTGAAAATGAGCTGGCTCTATAACTCACATAGGCTGATAATTGAATTGAAATTTGTATGTAATATAATACTAAGTGTAAATGAAGAGTGTTTTAAGTGTTGGTGCTGTAATGACCTCAGTACCTTCTGCTTCTCCCAGAAACAACATGTAAGTTCAAATATATCTAATCCTAAATTAGAAAAATCAATATAACCTGCATTACTTTTCCACAGATATGTACGGGAGTTTCCCCAAGAGTTTTCCTCTGTTCAGCTGGGTATTTGTAACACTGCTAGCTTCAATCCTGCCTCATTTTAAAGTCTAACTCAAACCATTTTGAATGGAACAGGAAATGGTAAAACCCCGTTTGGTTCTTTTTTCCATCTGTGTTCCATTGGGGAAATCTCTCTTCACTTCTTGTAATGCAGTCACAGAGGAAATCCTCTCTACAGAGAAGGACATTTCTTATTAAGCTGACCATACATGGTTAGGATTCCTTTTGGCCATAAAGGGTTAGTGTTCCTCCTGGCCAGACACAGTTAATGTTCTTCTTGGCCATACATGGTTAGTTTTCCTCTTGGCCATACATGGTTAGTTTTCCTCTTGGCCATACATGGTTAGTTTTCCTCCTGACCATACCTGGTTAGTGTTCTTTCTAGCCATACAAAGTTAGTGTTCCTTTTGGCCAGACACAATTATTGTACCTCCTGGCCATGGTTAGTGTTCCTTCTTGCCATACAGGGTTAGTGTTCCTCCTGGCCATACACAGTTAGCGTTCCTCCTGGCCATACACAGTTAGTTTTCCTCCTGGCCATACATGGTTAGTGTTCCTCCTGGCCATACATGGTTAGTGTTCCTCCTGGCCATACACAGTTATTGTTCCTCCTGGCCCTTTACAGTTAGTGTTACTCCTGGCCATGGTTCGTGTTCCTTCTGGCCATATAAGGTTAGTTTTCTTCCTGACCATACACAGTTATTGTTCCTCCTGGCCATACACAGTTATTGTTCCTCCTGGCCATACACAGTTATTGTTCCTCCTGGCCATACATGGTTAGTGTTCCTCCTGGCGATACATGGTTAGTGTTCCTCCTGGCCATACATGGTTAGTATTCCTCCTGGCCATACACAGTTATTTTTCCTCCTGGCCTTATACAGTCAGTGTTACTCCTGGCCATACAAGGTTAGTGTTCCTCCTGGCCAGACACAGTTAGTGTTCCTCCTGGCCATACAAGGCTAGTGTTCCTCCTGGCCATACATGGTTAGTTTTCCTCTTGGCCATACATGGTTAGTGTTCCTCCTGGCCATACATGGTTAGTGTTTCTCCTGGCCATACATGGTTAGTGTTCTTTCTGGCCATAGTTTGTGTTCCTTCTGGCCACACAAGGTTAGTTTTCTTCCTGGCCATACACAGTTATTGTTCCTCCTGGCCATACACAGTTATTGTTCCTCCTGGCCATACATGGTTAGTGTTCCTCCTGGCCATACATGGTTAGTGTTCCTCCTGGCCATACATGGTTAGTGTTCTTTCTGGCCAAACAAAGTTAGTGTTCCTCCTGGCCATGGTTAGTGTTCCTTCTGGCCATACATGGTTAGTGTTCCTCCTGGCCATACACGGTTAGTGTTCCTCCTGGCCATACACAGTTATTGTTCCTCCTGGCCATACATGGTTATTGTTCCTCCTGGCCATACACGGTTATTGTTCCTCCTGGCCATACACAGTTATTGTTCCTCCTGGCCATACACAATTAGTGTTCCTTCTGGCCATACAGGGTTAGTGTTGCTCTTGCTCATACACAGTTAGTGTTACTCCTTGCCATACAAGGTTAGTGTTCCTCCTGGCCTCATGCATTTAGTGCTCGCCCTGGCCTTAAACAGTTAGTGTTCCTTCTAGCCATACAAGCTTAGTGTTCCTCCTGGTTCATACAGGGTTAGAGTTGCTCCTGGCCGTACATGTTTAGTGTTGCTCCTGACCATACACGAGGAAATCTCTCTAAAGAGAGGGAAATTTCCTTTTCCACTGACCTTACAAGGTTAGGGTTCCTCTTGAGCATAAAGAATCATTGTTCCACCTGGCAATACGTGATTAGTGTTACTTCTGGCCTTAAACAGTTAGTGTTCCTTCTGGCTTTAAAGGTTAGTGCTGCTTCTGGTCATACATGGTTAGTGTTGCTCCTGGCCAATATTACATAAATCCACTGTAAATAACAAGTGAACACAAGAATTTTGAAGAATTATATATGGACTATTTTTTTATTTACAGTGGATTTATGTAATATTGCAGTATATGTCATTTGGGCACATATACATGAATTTACGATTTAATGGGAACAGTGGAGCACGGCACAATTTGGTATTTATAACTCTAAATTTTCACATTCTCAGTGACAATGGTCAAAAGGACAAATCAAGAGAGTGTATCACAGACAACAATCAAAACCTGCCAGAGGTTTCACCTTTTCCCCATTCTATCTAAAACTATAATAAAAGTTTTGGCTTTGAATACACTTTGAGACTCCCTATATCATTTCATCTTGATTGTATCAGAATTCATTGTTTAAGCCGTGAGGAAGGAGGAGTCCCTATCCTCCAGTTGTGTTGGTTATATCTGGTGCTCTTGTCAAATTAATGTTTTAGATGAATTTTCATGTGAGATGGAAGTTTGTACTAGGCACTTCCAACCACATACCCACAAGTTGTTAATCTATTGGGTGATTTGACCATTGTGATCAGAGTGGCATTAGCCAAGGCCCTGAATGGGGGGGCTTACGTTTTCCATATACTCCAGGAATTAAAATATTCAATAGTCAATAAATTGAACCTCTACTTTAATCGGCCCAGCACTACCAGACCATTTTGCAGAGTACGATATGTATAAAAATTTAGCATTTGCACTTTCTGTATAAGGGTGGCTCTGCTAGCCCTACGTGGTCTCCCTTTAGATCTAGTGTAGACACCCTCCTTGGTTTAATCTCATAAGGGATTAATGTAACAGAGTCAGGGGCGGACTGACAATTTATGGGGCCCCCGGGCAATAGGAGATTATGGGGCCCCTGTGTCCTTTCCTAAACTCAAAAAAGCCTATGAAAAAGGTACCAGTGGCATCTCTTAGGGTCCCCTACTGTCCCCGGGCCCTCGGGCAGTGCCCAAGTTTCCAAATGGTCAGTCCGCACCTGAACAGAGTACCACTTTTCTTATCTTCCTCAGCAATGAGCTCCTTTAACACACTCAGAAATATCAATTCCAGCTGCTTCCACCATTCTGTGCCCAAAGAGACACTGCCTGATGGGACAGCAGTGACTTGGCATGTGAGCTATCACAAAATGCTGGGTTCCATTGCCATGTCTAGCATGTAGAGAGCACATGAGCCCGCAGCTTCAGTTTACTTCCCAATTATGGTGGTGGACACTGTGCCAGCAGAGTTCAGAGTACTGCCCTTCCAGTGGGGTGGCATTGCCATTAGCTACCTAAACCTCTAGGCCAAAGACTCCTCTAGCCACAACCTTGTGGAACCTGCCTGGGGATCCCCGTGACCAGCTACCTGAGCTATCAGCTACAACCAGCTCCTAGTGACTCCTTATTGTGAGTGCATAACCTAATCACAGTAAGGAGTCATTGGGAAACGCAATCATCTATATTTTGATCACGTTTATTGGGATTTATCACTTTTGTATCAATAGAATCAATTTCATTGACTTTCACAATTGTTTTTGGATCACAGCATATTTTGGGAATATCAGCAATAAGTGGTTTTTAGTGACTTTATGGTTTTTTTTTGTTTTGTATTTACTTTTATATTTTTACTTTATATTTTTTTCATATTTTTGTTTTAAATCATATATTTTGATTGCGTTATCATTATATTGGTAACAATTGATAATAATTAGGAGCGCGACATTTATTGAAACATTTTTTTTGTTATGCACACATGATATGAGGATGTGTTTCATGTCAGCGAACCTTATCTGATTACATTAAGTGGCTCACAAGTAATATTTAAATTCAATTGAAAAATGTTATCGTTTCGCATACGAACAACCGGTTTTCTATGCGGTGGTATGGCAGTCGTAGGAAAAAAATCAAGCACTATCACGCATGAGCAGAAACAGATGACCCGGATGTTTATGTCCAAGGAATCTTCGTAAAAATGAATGAAAAATCCAAATGTTAAAAGTAGATTGGCTTGAGATAATGAAACCAGAATTCTGCATATTATATTTTATGTATCACTATTTATGTATATAGGGAATGTAATAAACGATATTATACTCCTTGCTGGTAATTGTGGTGTATATCGCTCGTTCTGGCTGGAAGGGCGTGGCTACAAGGTCACATGCACACTGCATCACTTCCACTTGTACGGAAGACGTCAACACTACGTATTGTCCAATGAACTATTTTTTTAGATTGGTTAATGTGGGCCACGATTTCGACCAATGAACGCACGCCTCTCGGTCGTCAGATGACCGATCGGTCGATTTTCTAATGGTGTATTCCCACCTTAAGAGTCTGTTAAACTGTACTGCCATCTAGTGGCCAGGTGAGGGAACTACTTCTAGCATCCCAGTTTCTGTAATAGTTTTATTGGCTGTTATTCTCTGTTCGACATATTCTTCTTACCATTTTATCTACACTGTCAATTTATCCTGCATTCACTCAGTAAACACAAAAAGTTGCACATTTGGTCATTTGGCTGATATTGTTACATAGCACTACTATAATCGGAGCTGAAACATCGAGCATCAGCATGTAAAACCTCCAAAAGTTTGACTAACAAGCACCAGTGCAGTGCAAAGCCATTGGTTGCTGGCCATACATGGTTAGTGTTCTTCCTAGCCATAGTTATTCCTCTCTGCTATAGTTATGCTGTTTATACTGGTCCTCTGCTGCTGTCACCTGCAGGAGGTACCAGCAGCAAAGACAATGAGAATGATGAACATGTGCACATTGCAGAACGCCAGCACAATGCATCATGGGATATGTAGTATGAGCCTGGCAGTGCACTTGATCTTGGTGGTAAGTGCCTTGCTCAGGATTTACACTAGAAATGTGGGGACACTTCCTCAGCAGTTTTTGGGGTGGAGCCCATTATCTGGGCTGATAAAGGGATCTAAGGATGAATGACCACCTCTTGGTCCCATCAGCTCCCACTTACTAGATTACAGGATCCCTGACTATGCTTTTAGACCAGCATTTCTCAATCAGGGTGCCCAGGCACCCTGGGGTGCCTTGAGGCTTCTTCAGGGGTGCCTTGAGGCTTCTTCAGGGGTGCCTTGGCAAAATGTCTAAAAATTGCCCAAAACTTGTATACAAGCCATCGGGTGTAACAAGCCTGCCTTTTAGTTACACAAAGCCATGGGTTTTCATTGTGCGCCATTACTACCTTCTACCGCTGGCATCCTGACAACCAATGACATCATGTCAGCTGCCTGCACAGAATCCTAGTTTGACCCTCCCCTGCCCCTCTCCATCAGTGCTGGTGTCACATTAGCTCAGTGATGGATAAAAATTGAGGGAGAGGGGAAACGCTGGAATACTAGTCAGTACCAGTGTGCAAAAGTGTATTTGCTTTGGAAAAATAAATCCCCTCTAATGTTGGGTGTCCTACACGTGTGGATGTTTCTGCGTTATATAAAACTGTTAGAATAGTTTTTTACATTTTAGAATAGGGTGCCCTTTTAAAATGATGGACAGTTTTGAGGCACCCCATTTTAGAGCGGGGTGCCTCAAGACTGTTTATAATTTTAAAGGGTGCCTCGGGACTGTCCATAATTTTAAAGGGTACCTTGACTGAAAAAAGGCTGAGAAACACTGTTTTAGACAGCCACTGAAGTAAAAGGCATGTAGAAGAAGATATTATGGGGCTATACTTGAACTAGTAGACATACTTTGAAGGGCAATTTAAAACAAAATCTGTTTGGTATGTCTAGTAGTAGTTAGTCGCATTCATCTGGACTCATTCTGTAATGTTGAGATCATCCAAGACACTGATGAGTGCCAGGAACTAAACAAGTGGCTTGGATAAGCTGAAGAACGTCTTCAACATCACAGAACAAGTCCAGTTGAATGCGACTATCAACTACTAGTTATACCATGATCTGGATAAACCATCACAGACAATCCGATCGGTGGTTGTAAAAAAAACTTGCTGAAAATGGGAACTAAGGCTTTGAGCTAACTTTACAGATATGCTAGCATTGACAGGTCACCTTATTGAATCTAGCCAGGCAACGTACCAGCCAAACAACGTACCAGCCACACAACGTACCAGCCAAACAACTTCTGTTCTGGTCACAATTGTAACATTTTGGAGTTCTCATCACTTTGTGTCCCATTGACAATGGTCATCAGGACAAATTGACAGGGTGTGCATCTCTCCATTGGGGACATAGGGACTCACACTCACACTGAAACAAACCATACCGGGCCACAAATGAACTGTGCCAAAGGCCACCTCTTCCAATTCGTCCCAGGCACAGTATGCTTGACTTTTCCCAAGCACAGTATGGATCGCTCAAACTACAAAACGAACCGGACCAAGTGGGTGAACCCTGTCCAAGCCTGGTTAAAACCACAAGTGTGAGTGCACCCTAAGATACACTACAATATCCATTTTAGATGAAGACTCCCCTTTAACTGACATTGTTGCATGTGTAAATTCAAAGGAGGAAATGCCAATGTACCCTGTTAAATTTCAGTGTAGGTGTAACTTTATTGTTCAAGCAGATGCAAGGTTCCCAGGTGTGACTGTCCAGACATAAGCATTGAATTTTAATAGAGCGCCACCAGCTTTTACACCTTTAGATTTACTAGTGGTTGGGGCATAGGATGCTGCTTGGCTTTTTGCACATGATAAGCCAACAGAATGGCCCAATTGGGGGTTATTTACTAAAACTGGAGAGTGCAAATTCTGGTGCAGCTGTGCATAGTAACCAATCAGCTTCCAGGTTTTATTGGTAAAGCTTATATGAACAAGCTGAAGTTAGAAGCTGGTTGGTTACTATGCACAGCTGCACCAGATGCTCTAGGTTAAGTAACCCCCCCCCCAGTGTAATGGACTTATGAGAGGCAAGCATTTATCTTCATTGTTGCATGTGTGTTGGTAGAGGTAGTCATTAGTATTTCATTTAATAATCTTTTGTATGTAATTCTATAATGACTGAGGAATCAACTACAACTCTAGAAGCTGGAGAGACTAGTTGAAATCACCCTCGTGGGTCCCACCAGGATAATAGTGTCGCCCCCCCCCCGGAGTAGTGGATGGTTGGATGGTTGGTGGAAGGCCACCCTGTTCCAACAAGGCTGCAACGTCAGCAAGGTGGTGGTGGAGTCATGTTTTGGGCTGGAATCATGGGAACAGAGCGGGTCAGCCCCTTTAGAGCCCCCGAAAGTGTAAAGATGACCTCTGCAAAGTATGTGGAGTTTATGACTGACCACTTTCTTCCCTGGTACAGAAGGAAGAACTATGCTTTCCATAATAAAATCCTCTTCATACATGACAATGCACCATCTCATGCTGCAAAGAATACCTCTGCATCAATGGCTGTTATGGGGATAAAAGGAGAGAAAGTCATGGTGTGGCCTCCATCCTCCCCTGACCTCAATCCTATTGAGAACCTTTGGAGCATCCTCAAGCAAAAGATCTATGAGGGTGGGAGGCAGTTTACATCCAAACAGCAGCTCTGGGAGGCTATTCTGACATCTTGCAAACAAATTCAAGCAGAAACTGTCCAAAAACTCACAAGTTCAATGGATGCAAGACTTGTGATCTGCTATCAGATAAGGGGTCCTATGTTACAATGTAACGTGATCTGTTCAAATGTTTAAAAAGTTAAAATGTTGTTTAAAGTTTGATTGAAATAGCTTTTGATGTCAGTAAATATGCTACAAACACAACAAATGACAATTTTCAGTTCTTTACAACCTATAAAGTGTTTTGAAACTTACTGTGCGGAATAATTTGGATCAAAAATCCTGTTATCATTAGGAGGTTTGTTCAATAAAATGTGAATTGTACTCTTAATAGTTGATAACATGAGAATTATGCTGACTGTTATTTACATCAATTATTTAGGTAAATGAGAAAAATATCATTTGCATAGTAATTTGGAACACGGTGTATATGTCAATATATTTGGGAAGAATATTTTTAAAATATATTTAAAATATATTTTTCTTCCATGTGTGTTAGCAGGCATGATGGTGCTGGGTCCAGGGCAGCTGCCCCCCCAACCCCTCGTCTCCTGGCTGCGGTCACTACACTCACTTACTGCACTGTATTTGTGGAGGGAGCCATGGCTGTCACCCCTGGACAGGACTACAAACCCGTCTTCCTTGTTCCATCTGCAATAGATGGGGGGTGGTACAATCAGGGAATATTCAGTACATCTCTAGAATATATCTCCCCATTTTTTAGCCTTTTTAAGACACTGCAACTACAGAAAAATACCACTACTAGCTATAAAGCAATCCCTACCTTCTCCTGCTCAGGGTTCCTACTGAATCAACCACAATTTGAGCCATGGATGGACCTGTTGGCACAACCTAGCTCGATAGGAGTTGAATTTCGGAAATTACCAAACAGCGACTGCATCAGATTATGTGTGCATGGTTAGCTTTACACATAGCACCACACAGAGTGAAACACATGAACTCCCAAAAAAGAGAGTGACGGTGGTCCTTCACCTATATAGTTTCACTCTAAAAAAGGGTATGAAATGCTGCTGCTAGAATCTCACCAATTACATAGGGTTAGCTTTACTAAAACGTGAGCACTCAGAATGTAGAACAGCTTCTATCTTCAGCTTGTTCAATGAAAGTGTTACTAAACCCACAACAGTACAATCAGTCTGTATATGCAGTAAAGCATGCTTGTTATACTCACTGTGGAACCTAAGGGGTTAATCCTCTGCGTTGTGTAAAAAGGCTGTTTGATCCTGTCTTCTCTGCCCCTCCTCTTGTTGAAATGTCCATGCTGATAAGACAGACTGAACCATACCCATTCAGCAGATGCTCAGTTCGGTGTGTATTACAAGAGAGGTTTTTTTTTTTCTTGTGAGAGTGCATGTGATCAGCACAGGGCCAACCAGCACTGTCCAGACAGAGGCCAGGGGTTCTGCATCCTTCTAGAGCAGAAAGAAAACTCCTCCTACAAGCGGTAACCAGTGCTCTGCTGAAGTCACAAGACTGCTCTAACTGCTGATGAAAAAAGGTATTTAGCAGTTTATATTTACTAAAATAATTGCATTTCCATGTTGTGTGTACTGTGGGAGACCAGATATAGTGAATGCAGGGTCCTGGGGGGAGACCGGATATAATGAATGAAGGGTCCGTGGAGACCGGATATAGTGAATCAAGGGTCCGGGGAGACCAGATATAGTGAATGCAGGGTCCTGGGGGGAGACCGGATATAATGAATGCAGGGTCCGGGGAGACCAGATATAGTGAATGCAGGGTCCGTGGAGACCGGATATAGTGAATGCAGGGTCCGGGGAGACCGGATATAGTGAATGCAGGGTCCTGGGAGACCGGATATAGTGAATGCAGGGTCCTGGGAGACCAGATATAGTGAATGCAGGGTCCGGGGAGACCGGATATAGTGAATGCAGGGTCCGGGGAGACCGGATATAGTGAATGCAGGGTCCGGGGAGACCAGATATAGTGAATGCAGGGTCCGGGGAGACCGGATATAGTGAATGCAGGGTCCGGGGTGACCGGATATAGTGAACGCAGGGTCCGGGGTGACCGGATATAGTGAATGCAGGGCCCCGGGAGACCGGATATAGTGAATGCAGGGTCCGGGGAGACCAGATATAGTGAATGCAGGGTCCGGGGAGACCGGATATAGTGAATGCAGGGTCCGGGGAGAGCAGATATAGTGAATGCAGGGTCCGGGGAGACCGGATATAGTGAATGCAGGGTCTGGGGAGACCGGATATAGTGAATGCAGGGTCCGGGGAGACCAGATATAGTAAATGCAGGGTCCTGGGGGACCAGATATAGTGAATGCAGTGTCTGGGGAAACAGGCTATAGTGAATGCAGGGTCCGGGGAGACCGGATATAGTGAATGCAGGGTCCGGGGAGACCGGATATAGTGAATGCAGGGTCCGGGGAGAGTGGATATAGTGAATGCAGGGTCCGGGGAGACCAGATATAGTGAATGCAGGGTCCTGGTGGACCAGATATAGTGAATGCAGGGTCCGGGGAGACCAGATATAGTGAATGCAGGGTCCGGGGAGAGTGGATATAGTGAATGCAGGGTCCGGGGAGAGCAGATATAGTGAATGCAGGGTCCGGGGAGACCAGATATAGTGAATGCAGGGTCCGGGGAGACCATATATAGTGAATGCAGGGTCCGGGGAGACCGGATATAGTGAATGCAGGGTCCGGGGAGAGCAGATATAGTGAATGCAGGGTCCGGGGAGACCAGATATAGCAAATGCGGGGTCTGTAAATTGACGGCGCTATATAAGTACCTGAAATAAATAAATACAGTGTAACTGGTGGAATTCTAGAAATGAACTTTGTGTCCTTTTTGGAGTGCAACTGTTCCAGGGCGGAGCACTGTCACTCTCTTTTTCTTTCACTATGCAAAGTGAATGTACACGTAGCTTAACCTCCCTGGCGGTATTCCCAAGTGTAGCTCGGGGTAAAGTTTCAGCACCACAAGCGGTAACTCTGAGGGCTCACCATGCGGCGTTGCTCCGGGATCCCTCGATCACTTACCTTGTCCTGCGCTCCCGCGATGTCCCTCCTGCAGTGTCCCCTGTAATGTCCTCCGGCTGATGCCGACATCTGTCTTCTGGGTTCCGTTCCCTGTAACGTCGGGACGTGCGGGGGACGGAACGGCGGGAAATTTGAAAATGACAAAAAGTGACATTCACTAAATACACTAAAATCACATAGTATAACATTCCTGTATCAAACCATTTCACATACATTTTGTCCCGAGTGCTTTGTCCGGCGCCCTGCCTGCATTTTTACTGTTCTTTCTGCCTAGAAACTGAGAAACGTCCATGGCGTCCAAAAAGCGTCCCTTTAGGTCAAAAGCGGTTTTAGACCGGCTAGAGAACAGCGATAGTAAATCAGAACCACTTGCAGAATTGAGTGATAATGATTCGTGGGGGAAATTCATCATCAGACACTGAAAACGATTCTGCGACTTTGCTCAGTGATGTGCGAACTTGGCGCTATATTTCACATTTCAGTGTTTTTGGTTTGATTATATTATTGAATTAAATGTATTATATTATTATTATATTAATATTTTTTATGATTATTTATTAAATTATAATTTATGATTTCGTGTTTCAAGTTTTATCATACCCGGGATGTTTACTAGACTCTTGTTCGGACAGATTTCAGTGAGTTATTCCTAAAAATTACAGCCTACAATAAAAAAACTACATATTTCCATGCAAAAAATGTACCGCTTTGAACATAGAAATAGGGACATAATCAGACCGCTAGGGAGGTTAATGAATGACGTGAAGCTGCACGGACTTCAACCACCCAATCATGTGCAAACAAAAGTCCTGTTTTGTTTGTTTTTTTAATTTTTCCTTTGCACAAGATTGTATTGTATGCATTTTAACTGCTTCCCGTCCACTCTTTAGCAGATATACTGCTACAGGGCAGCATGGGTGTGCAAAATCACGTATATTTACGTGATTTTGCATTTATGGGTAGGGGCGCGTTCATGCCCTACCCGCATCGTCATTCGTGGCCGCGGCTGTCAATCACTGGGTCCCAGCCGGTGATTACTCGCCGGCGCCCAGTGATTGCCAAACACCTCTGATGGTGGGGGAGAATTGTTAGTAAACAAAAGAGTTCTCTCTGTCAGCTCCTGCACAGCACAGCCATGCAAAGCAGTGTGCTTACAGTGAAGCACTAACACAGGACACCGTTAACCCTTTGATTGCCTCACATGTTAACCCCTTCCTGCCCAGTGCCATTAGTATAGTGTGCTTTTTATTAGCACTGATCACTGTATTGGTGTCGCTGGGGATGTCAGTGACACCAAGTCAGTTCCCCTACGGTGTTAGAATGCCCGTCGCAGTCCCGCTATAAGTCGCTGATCGCCGCCATTACTAGTAAAAATTTAAAAAAAATCCCAGTATATATACCGCCATTTGTAAGTGCTATAATGTTCACGTAAACCAATTAATTTACATTTTTGGATTTTTTTTTAGCAAAGACATGGAGCAGAATACATTTTGGCCGAAATTTATGATGAAATTTGATTTTTTTTACTGGACATATTTAATAGCAAAAAGTAAAAAATATTGTTTTTTTTCCTCAAAATTGTCGGTCTTTTTTTTTGTATAGCGCAAAAAATAAAAACCACACACGCGATCAAATACCACCAAAAGAAAGCTCAATTCGTGGGAAAAAAGGACATAAATTTAATTTGGGTGCAGTGTTGCATGACCGCGCAATTGTCAGTTAAAGTATTGCAGTGCCGTAACACAAAAAATGGCCTGGTCAGGAAGGGGGGGGGGAATCCTCTGGAGGGCAAGTGGTTAATATAGGAAGACCCCCAGAACTACATCCCCCATGAGTGTGGGCAGATTCCTGGGTGTCAAGGTTGGGAAAAAAAACAATGTATGGACATGGGTGGGGCTCTGCAGCCCGACAGGCGGGCCTGACAACGTTGCTTGGGGTCTCAGTGCAGCAGAGGCACAGTGTTGTCAGCTCAAACAGCAAGTTAAAGCGAGGGGTTATGCAGGCCATAGATGGGTCAAAAACCGGAAAACAAATAATCGGTCGTTCAATAGGCCGACAATACCACCATCGGTAAAAAAAAACTGCCGATTTTTGTCCCGTCTACGGCCGGCATTTAATTACTGCTGTCCCTGCAGAGAGCTCCGCTATTATATTTGACATTAAAAAGTATAGCGGTTGCAACAATGTATCGATTTGTATCCATTTCGGATACAGATGGTTTTATTCGGATACAAATAGATACATTGTTGCAACCGCAAGACTTTCCATGTCAAATATAATAGCGGACTGCAATTCTTCTTCTTTTTCTTTTTCTTCTTTTTTTTCCTTCTTCTTCTTCTTTTTCTTCTTCTTCTTCTTCTTTTTCTTGCAGGTCACAGCTCATGCACAGATTTTTTATCGGTAAAAAGATTGGCCGATTTGTCCATCATTGCCGTGAAAATCGGCAAAATTGACCGATTTTTTTCCAACTTTACTGATCAAAAAAATGTGCCGAAATCCAGAAAAACAGCCGACCAATTAACCCATTAACGGTGCGAAAATCGGCCGATTTTCAACCTATCTATGGCCTGCCTCAAGGTTCATTTTCATTTACTAAACAAAGTGTAAATGAACTTTGCTTGTCATGTGTTAACATGCATTGAGTTTTGGCAGCCTGTTCATTTTCAGTGGTCTGCCAATGCATACCAGCACAGCCAAAACTGCACCTTCCTTTTTTTTTGGGATGGGGGGGATACAGTAATGCATAACAGTGTTTTGCCATGTGCTGCAGAATGCTGCAGCAAAGGTTATTTGGTGTTGGGGTGTCAATCAAAATGCATGGCACCCCAAGGCACTAATGCTTGAAATAATGTGATCTGGGCATAAAAAGTCCAATTTATCTGATTGGCTATTTGAAGGGGAAAAAAGCATGTAAAATAATACTTAACAATGACCGTTCAATCTGAATGTAATAATAAATATGTACATCTATAGGCAGACAGTGTACTCTGTGCTCCTAAACATGAGTTTAGGAGCTTTTGGCATTTTTTTTCACCAAAGCCCCCAAACTCAACTCAATAAAAGCCTACAGTATGTGTCCATGTCAGGGGCGGACTGACAACTCATGGGGCCCCCAAGCAATAGGGGATCATGGGGCCCCTGTGTCCTTGCCCAAACTCAAAAAAGCCTATGAAAAAGGTATCAGGGGCATCTCATGGGACCCCCAACTGACCCCGGGCCCTCGGGCAGTGCCCGAGTTTCCAAATGGTCAGTCCGCCCCTGGTCCATGTACACATAGGCTTTCACAAAAGTTTAGGAGCTGCAGATTTAAGAGGAAGTTAAATGTTTCTGTTATGAACGCAGAATAATCGAATTCAGGAGAGGAAGGTTTTGGGCCAAAAAACGCTAAACGTGACAAAAATGCGGCGATACGCAAACCGTGTTTAACGCTTGGATGTTTATCCGTGTCAATAGGAAATACTCTGGCCAAGCAAATGAATAAACGTCCAAGCGCTAAACGCAGGTAAACGCGGCTAAATGCGGTACTGCGTTTACATGCATTTTTGCTGCATTTAGGAGAGTTCCACAACTAGGTGAGTTGATGTGTACGTGAGGCCTGAATGCTTCCTTCCATTCAGCCAGGAATGTGATTGAAAATAATTATCATTATAGTGATCACCAATTGTTTTTTCTTGCTCCCAGCACATGATTGGGTAATACTTGCAAAGTGAATGTTTAATTAGCTTCGCTTCATTCAATAAACTAAGTAATAATTCCCTTTCAGTAGTGAACAATTCCTTTTCTTAGTAAATCGACCCAAAGTGATCAGCAAATCTGCCAACTCCTTTACCACTAATAATGATTTGTGGAGCATGAAGTGGTGGACAGTACAGACATGGTATGAGGCTGTGATTGGTTCTCCAGTAAGGATTATAAACCTGTGATTGGTTCTGAAGTGGGGCGTATAGGGCTGTGATTGGTTCTCAAGGGTGCAGAACTGGGCTGTGATTGGTTCTGCATTGGGCAGTACAGAGCTGTGATTGGTTCTGTGTTGGGTAGCATAGAACTATGACTGGTTTTGTAGTGGTGAGTATAGTCCTGTGATTGGCTATTTATTAGGTGGCCCAGTGCCATAATTGGTTCTACAGTAGTCAGCACACGTCTGTGATTGGTTCTATAGTGGGAATCACAGTGTTGTGATTGGTGTTATGGTGAGCAGAGCAGGGCTGTGATTGGTTCTATAATGGTCATGCAGGGCTGTGATTGGTTCTGTAGTACACAGTGCAGGGCTGTGATTGGTTCTACAATATGCAATGCAGGGCTGTGATTGGTTCTATAATGGTCATGCAGGACTCTGATTAGTTCTGTAGTACACAGTGCAGGGCTGTGATTGGTTTTATGGTGGGCAGAGCAGAGCTGAGATTGGTTCTATACTAGGCAGACCTTGAAGAGGGATTTGATTGTTTTTATACTGGGCTGGGCAAGGCTGTGATGTTTCCTATATTGGTCATTTAGGACTCTTGGTCCAATAATTGTCATACAGGGCTCTGATTGGCTCTGTAATGGTCGTGCAGGGCTGTGATTGGCTCTGTCATGGTCATGCAGGATTGTAAATCACTCTGCAATGGTCATGCAGGGCTGTGATTGGCTCTGTAATGGTCATGCAGGGCTCTGATTGGCTCTGTAGTGGCTGTGCAGGGCTCCAATTGGTCCTATAATGGTCAAGCAGGGCTCTAATTGGCTCTGTAATGGTCATGCAGGGCTGTGATTGGCTCTATAATGGTCATGCAGGGCTCTGATTGGTCCTATAATGGTCAAGCAGGGCTCTAATTGGCTCTGTAATGGTCATGCAGGGCTGTGATTGGCTCTATAATGGTCATGCAGGGCTCTGATTGGTCCTACAATGGTCCTGCAGGGCTGTGGTTCTTTGTGCCTTGTTCCATGTGCCGCTCTGTGATTGGTTAGAGTTGGGCAGCTCAGCAAGTGAAGTGTTTATTGCATCAGGGAAATGTGAAGCACATATGTGCAGGTTAACAATTAGCACATATCAGGGGTGGGAGGTGGAGGGGGATGGAAGACACAAATAAACATTTGCTGGGTAAGAATGAGCCCCCCCCTCCCC
>NW_028319121.1:0-95000 GCF_062004578.1 Staurois parvus | reverse complement strand
TTCTCCTGTGAATGCAGTTTATGAAGCAGTTCTCCGAACGAAGGGAGAACGGTTTCCAAACGCTGGATAACGGTCTACAAACTGTGAAAAACGGCTCATTTTACTATAATCTCTCCAGATTATAGTAAAATCCAGTTTACTAAGCAGAGGTATATTATCTCTGCTTAGTTTGCGGTCCCTCTGATTCTCCAGCTCTGGGCTGGAGAATCTGGACGGAGAACACAGATCTCCAGAGAAGGGCTGACAGGATCTCCTGAGTGTTATAAACTGTGAATGACCAGAGAATAGCTGAGATCCGTTGAATCGCAGCTATTCTCTGGTTCACAAACGGACACCAGAGAGAGAGAGAGAGAGAGAACAGACATATCTCCTACATTTCTACTACAGTTATGATGCATTTCCAAACACTTCTAATGGACATATGGTCTAATCCAGGCACATCACACAAAAAAAAAAAAGAATATGCACAGCGTATTGAAAACGCTCTGAGTTTTTCTTGTGCGTAACAAAACCAAAATAAATTGAGGCTGATTTACTAAGGGAGTTAGGAATCTTCAATTCAAAAATACACCTGAATATTTATTGTGGTTATCCAATATTTTGAAAAGGAAATTCCTGTTTACTGCCTGGTTCACACCTATGCAGGTTGCGGTTGATGCGTTTTCCCACTGCACTTTGCTTTTTTTTTTAACATGCATTTTTTATGCATTTCTGCTGCATTTCCATTGAAGTCTATGGAACCAAAAATGCAACCAGTCCCTGGTCCTTTCCTAAAAACGCTCTGGTGTAAAACTCAGAGGTCTGAACATTACCCATAGGAAACCATGTTAAATGGACTGTAGTGCATTTCTGCAAAACTGAAAACGCACTGAAAAACGCATAGGTATAAACCAGGCCCGATCATGTGCATTTTACTTGATTAGATAATTGAATTGTTAGTGAAAATTCAAATACATTTTTGAGTGAAGATTCCCCACAGCCTTCAGTAAAGCAGCCATGTTATCTCAGCGGCCCACAAGCTCAGACAAAGGATGCTTGAAATAGGCACTTGACCAACAGTTCTGATCCCTGACAGCCCTGCTGTGTCTGAATGTACTAAGCTGAGCAACTCACTAGACATCCTGCATCTGCTGACCACTGCTTGGTGTTCTGGGAGCCACATTTAGACAACAGCTAGCCAATGACCTGCAGGAGATGTGCAGCACACTGGCTGAGGTTTCTCTCTTTTTATTATTACAGGTATTTATGTAGCACTTTACATACTATACATTCATATCAGTCCCAAGGAGCTTGCAATATAAGGTCCCTATCTTGCATGCATATACACATACTAGGGCCAATTACCCTACCAGCATGTCTCGAGTGTGGAGGAAAACCCACTTAAGCACAGAGAGAACATGCAAACTCCATGCAACTGGTGTCCTGGTTGAGATTTGAACAGAGAATCCCATTGCTGCAAGGCAGGAGTGCTAACCACTAGGCCACTATGCTGAGCAACATGGCCAATGCCTCTCCACATCCAACAGCCATTTGTAGGACACTTTGTAGCACATTCAGATGCATCGAAAACCACACAGGCGATTGTCACATGCTACATGTTGCTTTCCACCAGGGGTGGACTGACCATTTGGAAATTCGGGCACTGCCCGAGGGCCCGGGGTCAGTAGGGGGCCCCAAGAGATGCCCTTGGTACCTTTTTATAGGCTTTTTTGAGTTTGGGCAAGGACACAGGGGCCCCATGATCCCCTATTGCTCGGGGGCCCCATGAGTTGTCAGTCCGCCCCTGCTTCCCACATACTGTGGACCGGCCCTTTAAATGATAAATCACAAGTTCAGGGGCGGACTGACCATTTGGAAACTCGGGCACTGCCCGAGGGCCCAGGGTCAGTAGGGGGCCCCATGAGATGCCCCTGGTACCTTTCATAGGTTTTTCTGGGTGTGGTTTGAGTGTGGGAAAGGACACAGGGGGCCCCATGATCCCCTATTGCCCGGGGGCCCCATGAGTTGTCAGTCCGCCCCTGCACAAGTTTATGCTCTGGCCCATATTTAGGCTGAATTCAGACCTGCACACTGTGCATTTTGCCACGCATTTTGGAAATGCGCTGCGTTTGGGGTTCCATTAATTCTCTAAGCGATACTAAACGCACTCTGTTTAATTTACATTATCCCTTCTGTTTCTGTATGTGGATGATGGCACTGTAACTATTTTAATTTATAAAAAAAAAATTAAGTCCCTTTTCCCGAATTGATATACAGATGTTCCAGATCTTTCCCATCCAGTCTACAGGGAAGCATAAGCAGGAGGAGCTTCTAGTCCTCTGCTGCTAGTCACATGTGCAAAATAAAAACCAGCCTTTGGGATACAGTATAAATAAATAATTAATTCCAATAAATTGTTTTAAATCATCATTCAAATATATATTTGAAATCAAATCTTATTTGTTGTCAATAATATTGTTTGGGTGGATTACTGCCAGTCACAGGCTGTGTCACACCCCCTCCAGCCTGTGTCTTATAACAGGGAGGTAAAGCCTCCATCAATCAAGATCTGATATCCCACCCATATTGTGTTTAGTTTGTTAGTGGGCATAGGGGAGTGAGGGAGTGGGCTGTCAATTACCACTGTGCATGTTTGACATGGGCTGCTCAGATGTGATGGGGAGGAAATGCTTAGCAAAGAAACTCACTGAAAACTGAGTATGTGCACTAGCTGCCAACACTGCACTGCAAAATCATCAACTGCGTTGGGGACATGGACAGAAGGGGGAGATAGAGAACAGCTAGATCAACCAAGTTTTTTGCAGAATACAGAAAACGAATCTCATAGTGACTGAGTGATTATGAGTAGCATGTAATACATGATTTATTGATAGTTTTTTATGATGTGGGTTTAGTCAAGAGCGTATTTACGGCAAGGCAAACAAGGCGTTTGCCCAGGGCAGGATTTTTCAAGGGAGGGTGGCGCAACCTCCCAGGCAGAAGTGACACACATGGCAGCCAGTGACTGAGGATGGGGAGCAGGTTAGGCACAGGCACAGCAATGTGGGCTGCTGGAGGGTGTATCTCTCTCTCCCTCTCTCTCTCTCCCACTCCCTCTTTCCCTCTCCCTATCTCTCCCTCCCTCTCTCTCACTCTCCTTCTCTCCCCCCCTCTCTCCCCCTCCCCTGTCTCCCTCTCCTCTCTTTCCCTCTCCCCTCTCTCTCTCCCCCTCTCTCTACCCCCCCTCTTTCCCTTCCCTTTATCTCACTCTCCCTCCCCCCTCTATCCTTCCATTATGCCCTTCCTCTCCCTCTCTCCTCTTCTCTCTTCCCCCTCTCTCCCTCTCTCCCCTTCTCCCTTCCTCTCTCACACTCTCTCTCCCCCTCTCTCTCCCTCTCTTACTCCCTCCCTCTCTCTCTCTATCTCTCCCTTTCTCCCCCTATCTCCCCTTCTCTCTCTCCCTCCCTTACTCCCTCCCTCTCCCCCTTCTCTCGCTTTCTCCCACCCTCTCTCTCTCTCTCTCTCCATCCTCTCTCCCTCCCTCCCTTTGTCCCCCTCTCTCTCCCTCCTCTCTCCCTTCCTCCCTTTGCCCCCTTCTCTCTCCCTCCCTCACTCCCTCCCTCTCTCTCCCTATCTCCCCCCCTCTTTCCCTCTTCCTCTCTCTCCCTTACTCCCCCCCAGCCCTTTTTTTCTCCCCCTCTCTCTCTTTCTTCATCTCTCCCCCCCCCCCGCACATGGGGGAGGCGGGGGGCGCAATTTTATTCTTGCCTAGGGAAGCACAACCAAAATACACCACTGGGTTTAGTGACACTTTAATGGCACCCCAAGTGCGGGCAGCAGATGCAGATTTTGCTGCGTGTTTATAGTGCAACAAATATTGCAAAACGTGCAGTAAAATCCGGCCGACGCTCCATGACCAAAAAGGTTTTGGAGCTACTCTGGGGTGTTTGTCACATGTAGGGTAGCCCATTCAAGTGAATGGGCAGTCCCAGGCGTGCCGCACATTAAAACATAAAAAACGAGCGAAAACATGAACAAAAACGCGTTCCCACTGCGCTCAGGGGTGAATGGGGCCTCACAGTCGTATGCAAAGATTTGGGTAACTGCATACATCACAGCCCCTAAGTGTCTTGTAACAGCTCCCGGAGTTTGGGGTTGATGTAGAAGACTGTTGACTGGGCTGAGTGAGCTGAGGACCAAGCATTTTTATGCATTGACGCACGTTGACGCATTCTGCCATAGACAGCCCATTAGAATTCAAAGACAACTCAGTGCATAAAAAGATAGGAGATTCTGACTTTTTTTGCAGGGCAGCACAACACAATGCACGGGGCACCATGGGTTGTGCTGCATTGTGGTGCATATTAAAGGTGCGTTTTGGATCATTCACAATGAATGTCATTGCATCATACAAACGCATGTATTACAGCGTGTGACAGTAACACGGGTTACTGCAACATGACTGGGGAAAATGGACCCCTTACTGTGATCAGTCTCTACATCCTTCGTGAATCAACCCCTTTGGAGCTGATTTACTATAGGCGGTGCACGTAGCTTAGTGAGTGAGCTGACGTTGTGCTGAATTCAATCGTCCAATCATGTGTAAGCAAATATCCTTCTTTTGAATGCTCCTTGCACATGATTGGGTATTCTTTATGCTTAACCTCCCCCTCCACCAGCATTGCCACAGATTATTTCTCCCCCTCCTGTGCAGCACTGCCATTGGTTTGTCCCCCTTCCCCCCCCCCCCCAGCACTGCCACTGACCCCACCACCACCAGTGCTGCCACTAATTCAATCCCTGCACCAGCACTGCCATTGATCCCATCCCTCCCCCTACCAGCACTGCCATTGATCCCATCCCTCCCCCTACCAGCACTGCCATTGATCCCATCCCTCCCCCTATCAGCACTGCCATTGGTCCATCCCCCTCCCCCCCACCCCCAGCACTGCCACTGACCCCACCACCACCACCAGTGCTGCCACTAATTCCATCCCCCCACCAGCACTGCCATTGATCCCGTGCCTCCCCCTATCAGCACTGCCATTGATCCCATCCCTCCCCCTATCAGCACTGCCATTGATAGCGTCCCTCCCCATATCAGCACTGTCATTGATCCCATACCCCTGCACTGCAACCGCCCCCACCCCACAGCACTGACACTGCCCCTTCCCCCACACAGCACTGTCACCAGCGGCGTAACTACAGGAGTCGCAGTTGTAATGCATCCCCATGCTTCAGGAGGCCCGTGTGGCTCCCCCGTACATCTGGATAGGAAGGACGGCGGGGGTAGCATAGAGCGGAACCAATCACTTAATTTTCCTCCTGCATCCATCAGTGCCCAATTATCTTCCTCTTCTTCCTGCAGGCATTCCGTGGCTGCAAGAGAAAAATGGAGGGATCCCTTCCTCTATATGCCTCCCCTGCCGCCCCTCCTATCCAGCTTCTTTCTGCTGCCTCGGGCCCCTGTGCTCTCTCCATTTTCCCTGCGGGGGATGCTGTCATGAAGGAGAACTGGGAAGGGGCTGGAAAATATGTAATTTACTGGCCCCTTCCTTGTCTGAATGAACAGAGTCAGTGATCGGAAGCGATCATTGACTCTGTCCATGCATAACTGAGGCATAGTAAACTAACCATTCATTCTGTGCTGCTGATGCTGTGTCCTCCACCTATTTTCTCTCTTTGTCTCAAAGGTGGAACATCAGAGGTCTGTTTAGACCTCTCATATCTCACCAAATCCCCCCAAGGGGTTCCTAAAAAAATTGTAAAAAAAAAATATTGTAAAAAGATTTAAATAAATAAAATGGTAAATAATAAAAAAATAAAAGAACAAAAATAAAAAAGCAAATGACACCAGTGGCGGAACTACCAGGGTTGCAAAGGTCGCACTTGCAGACCGGGCCCAGGAATTCTGCCACTGGACTCGTAGAGAAGGGTCCTGGGCTTGAAGGGAAGGGCCCCTGTTGGGGGTCAGGGGGGGCCCTTCATGGTTTCCTGCACCAGGGCCCTCAAAGTTCTAGTTATGCTTCTGGGCCTATGCATCCATATCAGAAGAGTTCTTAAGTTGAATTCAGCAAGAAAATAGTTATCATGCTGTCTGCATCCCTGCAGTGAAGATTCACCCCTCTAATGATCATTGTTACTGAGACAAAAAGTAAGGTGAAATCCTCCGACCTCCCCTTCAGTCTGGCACGGCTGTACCGGCTCCTCTCCTGGACTGAAACGGCTTCCTCTGATTTCTCTGCACACTGTGAGCTTCTCACCATGTGCACTAGAAGGTGCAGCAGGTCAGATAGAGCTCCGCCCCATTTCCTGGCTGGAGGACACGCTCCTCCTCCTCAGTCTCTGGTCCGCCCCTTTCATAGACCTGAATGCAAACCAATTCTTCCAAGGAAAACCCACTCCTCTAGACGGTCATCATCAAGGCAGTTTCAATGTTCGCATAACTCCTGCCTTACATATCTGCATAGCCAGACCACTGCTGGCATCAACAACCTCAATGTGATACAGTGTTGTGGTATCCATTGTAGTAGAATACAGAGGTGCAATGTAATCCGGTATGATGGAATACAGAGGCGCAATGTAAAGCGGTATGATGGAATACAGAGGCGCAATGTAAAGCGGTATGATGGAATACAGAGGCGCAATGTAAAGCGGTATGATGGAATACAGAGGTGCAATGTAATGCGGTATGATGGAATACAGAGGTGCAATGTAATCCGGTATGATGGAATACAGAGGTGCAATGTAATGCGGTATGATGGAATACAGAGGTGCAATGTAATCCGGTATGATGGAATACAGAGGTGCAATGTAATCCGGTATGATGGAATACAGAGGTGCAATGTAATCCGGTATGATGGAATACAGAGGTGCAATGTAATCCGGTATGATGGAATACAGAGGTGCAATGTAATCCGGTATGATGGAATACAGAGGTGCAATGTAATCCGGTATGATGGAATACAGAGGTGCAATGTAATCCATTATAATAGAATACAGAGGTGCAATGTAATCCGGTATGATGGAATACAGAGGTGCAATGTAATCCGGTATGATGGAATACAGAGGTGCAATGTAATCCGGTATGATGGAATACAGAGGTGCATTGTAATCCGGTATGATGGAATACAGAGGTGCAATGCAATCCGGTATGATGGAATACAGAGGTGCAATGTAATCCGGTATGATGGAATACAGAGGTGCAATGTAATCAGGTATGATGGAATACAGAGGTGCAATGTAATCCGGTATGATGGAATACAGAGGTGCAATGTAATCAGGTATGATGGAATACAGAGGTGCAATGTAATCAGGTATGATGGAATACAGAGGTGCAATGTAATCCATTATAGTAGAATACAGAGGTGCAATGTAATCCGGTATGATGGAATACAGAGGTGCAATGTAATCCGGTATGATGGAATACAGAGGTGCAATGTAATGCGGTATGATGGAATACAGAGGTGCAATGTAATCCGGTATGATGGAATACAGAGGTGCAATGTAATCCGGTATGATGGAATACAGAGGTGCAATGTAATCCGGTATGATGGAATACAGAGGTGCAATGTAATCCGGTATGATGGAATACAGAGGTGCAATGTAATCCGGTATGATGGAATACAGAGGTGCAATGTAATCCGGTATGATGGAATACAGAGGTGCAATGTAATCCATTATAATAGAATACAGAGGTGCAATGTAATCCGGTATGATGGAATACAGAGGTGCAATGTAATCCGGTATGATGGAATACAGAGGTGCAATGTAATCCGGTATGATGGAATACAGAGGTGCATTGTAATCCGGTATGATGGAATACAGAGGTGCAATGCAATCCGGTATGATGGAATACAGAGGTGCAATGTAATCCGGTATGATGGAATACAGAGGTGCAATGTAATCAGGTATGATGGAATACAGAGGTGCAATGTAATCCGGTATGATGGAATACAGAGGTGCAATGTAATCAGGTATGATGGAATACAGAGGTGCAATGTAATCAGGTATGATGGAATACAGAGGTGCAATGTAATCCATTATAGTAGAATACAGAGGTGCAATGTAATCCGGTATGATGGAATACAGAGGTGCAATGTAATCCGGTATGATGGAATACAGAGGTGCAATGTAATCCGGTATGATGGAATACAGAGGTGCAATGTAATCCGGTATGATGGAATACAGAGGTGCAATGTAATCCATTATAATAGAATACAGAGGTGCAATGTAATCCAGTGTGATGGAATACAGAGGTGCAATGTAATCCGGTATGATGGAATACAGAGGTGCAATGTAATCCGGTATGATGGAATACAGAGGTGCAATGTAATCCATTATAATAGAATACAGAGGTGCAATGTAATCCAGTATGATGGAATACAGAGGTGCAATGTAATCCGGTATGATGGAATACAGAGGTGCAATGTAATCCGGTATGATGGAATACAGAGGTGCAATGTAATCAGGTATGATGGAATACAGAGGTGCAATGTAATCCGGTATGATGGAATACAGAGGTGCATTGTAATCCGGTATGATGGAATACAGAGGTGCATTGTAATCCGGTATGATGGAATACAGAGGTGCAATGTAATCTGGTATGATGGAATACAGAGGTGCAATGTAATCCGGTATGATGGAATACAGAGGTGCAATGTAATCCGGTATGATGGAATACAGAGGTGCAATGTAATCCGGTATGATGGAATACAGAGGTGCAATGTAATCAGGTATGATGGAATACAGAGGTGCAATGTAATCAGGTATGATGGAATACAGAGGTGCAATGTAATCCATTATAGTAGAATACAGAGGTGCAATGTAATCCGGTATGATGGAATACAGAGGTGCAATGTAATCCGGTATGATGGAATACAGAGGTGCAATGTAATCCGGTATGATGGAATACAGAGGTGCAATGTAATCCATTATAATAGAATACAGAGGTGCAATGTAATCCGGTATGATGGAATACAGAGGTGCAATGTAATCCTGTATGATGGAATACAGAGGTGCAATGTAATCCGGTATGATGGAATACAGAGGCGCAATGTAAAGCGGTATGATGGAATACAGAGGTGCAATGTAATCCGGTATGATGGAATACAGAGGTGCAATGTAATCAGGTATGATCTAATACAGAGGTGCAATGTAATCCGGTATGATGGAATACAGAGGTGCAATGTAATCCGGTATGATGGAATACAGAGGTGCAATGTAATCCGGTATGATGGAATACAGAGGTGCAATGTAATCCGGTATGATGGAATACAGAGGTGCAATGTAATCCGGTATGATGGAATACAGAGGTGCAATGTAATCCGGTATGATGGAATACAGAGGTGCAATGTAATCCGGTATGATGGAATACAGAGGTGCAATGTAATCCATTATAGTAGAATACAGAGGTGCAATGTAATCCGGTATGATGGAATACAGAGGTGCAATGTAATCCGGTATGATGGAATACAGAGGTGCAATGTAATCCGGTATGATGGAATACAGAGGTGCAATGTAATCCGGTATGATGGAATACAGAGGTGCAATGTAATCCGGTATGATGGAATACAGAAGTGCAATGTAATGCGGTATGATGGAATACAGAGGTGCAATGTAATGCGGTATGATGGAATACAGAGGTGCAATGTAATGCGGTATGATGGAATACAGAGGTGCAATGTAATCCGGTATGATGGAATACAGAGGTGCAATGTAATGCGGTATGATGGAATACAGAGGTGCAATGTAATGCGGTATGATAGAATACAGAGGTGCAATGTAATCCGGTATGATGGAATACAGAGGTGCAATGTAATCCGGTATGATGGAATACAGAGGTGCAATGTAATCCGGTATGATGGAATACAGAGGTGCAATGTAATCCGGTATGATGGAATACAGAGGTGCAGACACTAGGGGCATTTTCTACTGAAATCATACATCCACCAGATCCTGTAATCCATTATGCTCCACGCATGTTCTGTGTTCAGTTTCCATAAAAGGACAGAACGAACACATGAAAAGTCGGTTTCCATCTTGGAATAATGTCTGGCAATGTCAGTCTATTATGTCATTTCAGAGGGGGGGCACCTGACCCTAAACCCATGAAGTCAATCTAAACAAAGGCTCTGGAAAAATGGCCTCTGGAACCTGCTGCTGAGGACACCTTGAGCCAATCATAAGCTCCCCCATGTGCCCCCCATAAATCCTTCCATAGGAATAACAGCCTAGCTTCCCCTACGTGACATGGGATTCCCCTTTGATGACATCAGGGCCGTGCGCAATATACAACTTGGCACCATTATTTCCTCTGGCGGGAGCACAAGGGCCCACTGCAACACAACCCACATTCCTGCAGCTACCAATGCACATTGAGAGAAGCTCACAGTGTGCAGTGCAATCAAGTAATTCATTCTAGTCCAGGAGAGGAGCCAGTTGGTACAACTGTGCAAGACTGGAGGTCAGATTTAAATCTTTTGGCCAGCTCAGAGCTCAGAGGGATGACCTCCCCACCGGAATTCCTAGGCTTGACCAGCAGTGGGTCAGGACTGGACTCTGCATAATGGACAGCATTGGGATAACTGTGAAGTCTACATCTGAGACGGTGTTGTCTGCCCGGTGTTATTACTGTCAGTATAGACTGCATGTACCATACACTGGACCATCACTTCAAAGTCTTCAGCCAGTGGAATCATGAGAGCTCTATAACAGTGGTCTCCAAACTGCAGCCCAGGGGCGAGATGTGACCCTTTCCTCTATCCGGCCCTTGGGGCAATATTCTATCCACAACTGACACCAATGATGGGGCACCATTCCTCCCCCTAACACCAATGATGGGGCACTATTCCTTCCACTGACACCAATGATGGGGCACCATTCCTCCCACTGACACCAATGATGGGGCACTATTCCTCCCACTGACACCAATGATGGGGCACCATTCCTCCCACTGACACCAATGATGGGGCACTATTCCTCCCACTGATGCCAATGATGGGGCACTATTCCTCCCACTGACACCAATGATGGGGCACTATTCCTCCCACTGACACCAATGATGGGGCACCATTCCTCCCACTGATACCAATGATGGAGCACTATTCCTCCCAGTGATACCAATGATGGGGCACTATTCCTCCCATTGACACCAATGATGGGGCACTATTCCTCCCACTGACACCAATGATGGGGCATTATTTCTCCCACTGATACCAATGATGAGGCACTATTCCCCCACTGACACCAATGACAGGGCTCTATTCCTCCAGCTGACACCAATCATGGGGCACTATTCCACCCACAACTGACACCAATGATGGGGCACTATTCAACCCACAACTGACACCAATGATGAGACACTATTCCTTCCACTGACACCAATGATGGGGCACCATATTTTCCGCTGACACCGGTAGTGGAGCACTATTCTTCTATTCTTCCCACTGACATCAATAATGGGGCAGTATTCCATCCACAACTGACACCAATAGTGAGGCACCATTCCACCCGCTGACACCAGTGGTGGGGCACTATTCTTCCCACTGACATCAATGATGGGGCACTTTTCGATCCGCAACTGACACCAAAGATGGGGCACGATTCCTCCCACTGATACCAATGATGGGGCACTATTCCTCCCACTGATACCAATGATGGGGCACTATTCCTCCCACTGACACCAATGATGGGGCACTATTCCTCCCACTGACACCAATGATGGGGCACTATTCCTCCCACTGACACCAATGATGGGGCACTATTCCTTCCACTGACACCAATGATGGGGCACTATTCCTTCCACTGACACCAATGATGGAGCACTATTCCTCCAACTGACACCAATGATGGGACACTATTCCTCCCACTGACACCAATGATGGGGCACTATTCCTCCCACTGACACCAACAATGGGGCACTATTCCTCCCACTGATACCAATGATGGGACACTATTCCCCCCACTGATACCAATGATGGGGCACTATTCCTCCCACTGATACTAATGATGGGGCACTATTCCTCCCACTGATACCAATGATGGGGCACTATTCCTTCCACTAAAACCAATAATGGGGCATTGCTTACCCACTAACTCTGGGGTATTTGTTACTCCCACTGGCCACAATCTGACCCCCCTAAAGTCTGACGGATCGTACACTGGCCCTTTGTATAATGTTTGGAGAGCCCTGCTCTATGGAGGTATCTGTGCCTTTCCCGAATAGCAATCATTTCCGCCAGTATTAGGCAAAATTGCTTTCTGGCTGTCCAATGCTCCCCTCCAAATTGAAGGCAATCCATTCTACATTAACAGTACTCTCCCCATTTTTTGCAGCTCTCTTCTGCAATGGACCAGTCCCCTGCCCCATCGTCCCCATCCCCATCCCCCCACCTCAGTTTTGTAACATCAGTACATCACTTCCTTTGTTGTGCAGTAATATTTCCTAGTTTTGCTGCATTCTGTTCCTGTAAGACCCCTCCACATTCAGGGTCCCTTCGCACTGTGTGATGTGGCAACGCATGCTAAAACGCACTCATTAACCACTCGCCCACCAGAAGGTTTTACCCCTTTCATGACCAGGCCATATTTTTGCTATTCAGCACTGCACTACTTTAACTGGCAATTGCTCAGTCATGCAACACTGTACACACTATATCCAACCTGACAGGCTCCCCCCCTCCAAAAAAAAACCCCTCTGTTTACTATGCTTCAATTATGAATGAACACAGTGAGTGATTGGTACTGAGCACTCATTGTGTTCATTCAGGAAAGGAAGGGGCTGGTTAATGTGACATATTTACTGGACCCTTCCTCCACTCTCCATCCTGAAGGACCCTATTGTGTGCTTGTAGCTGGCGTTGGGAAGGATAGGACAGAAGCTGGCAGCACCGTGGGAGTGGGGGCACACGGGAGGGCTTGGGCAGCCCCCCTCCCTTCATGGATATGGAAATGCTCAGGATCAGGGCTGCTGTTAGAAACCACGGGGGCCCCATACAGCCAACCTGACAGGTCCCCCCCCCCCAAAAAAAAGCCTCTGTTTACTATGCTTCAGTTATGAATGAACACAATATGTGATTGGTACCGATCACTCATTGTGTTCATTCAGGGGAAAAAGGGGCTGGTAAATGTGACATATTTACCGGACTCTTCCCCCCTCTCCATCCTGAAGGATCCTATTGTGTGCTTGCAGCTGTTGGTGGGAAGGAGAGGAGGGAAGCCAGCAGCCCTGTGGGGGTGGGGACACACAGAGGGGCTTGGGCAGCAGGGGGAAACATATGGTACACAGGTAGGGGGATGGGTTTGGCAGAGGGGCAATTACTGGAACTGATCCCCTGTATAGTTCTCTCTGCAGCAGCTGAAAACCAGTGGGAGGGAGAGGAGAAGAAGCCAGCTTTAAGCTGCTGCAGAAACAGCCATACAGGGGATTGGTTCCAGTAATTGCCTTCCCCCATGCTGTGCTGATCACCCTCCCTGCCCACATCCAATTCACCTAATTGTCTGGGCCCCCCAGCTGGCCTGGGCCCTGTACAGGAGGACTGGTGGTACCCCCTTATCCCGGCCCTGCTCAGGATAGGCTTAGGCGGTGCTGCCGGAGGATTCTTCAGAAGCCAGAAGACAATGTTGCCCTCTACTAGACATTGGTGTAATGCTATACACAGATATGCAACATATATATATATATTGCTGTAGCTGCAGGCTCCACTCCAACCTGGGAGAACTACAAATCCCAGCACACAACTAAGGTGCTGGATTAGAGAACCTGCATGCAGGGTCCGGGCAGCTCTGTAGATAATAGATATCAATGGCACCCAAACCTTCAAGATGGCCGTCTATGCAGGGACTCGTGTGCAAGAGCTGCCATGTGTAAGAACGTACTATTAATTATTAAAATATTATTAAATTATTCAAATATTTCCCACCACATGAGCAGAATGAAGGGTCCATTCACAGCTGTGCATTAAATAAACACGCGTGCATTAATTGAGGGTTGGTTGCTGCATGCGTTGCGTGCGTTGTGTTAGGAAGCCCATTCATTTTGGATGAGCCACAACCCACCTTTAACACAATGGACAGCTTGTTCACATCTGTGCGCTGTGCTGCCCTACAATACATATACACTGCGGTGCATTGTGTTAGTGCCCCATGCTGCACTACATACATTTTACAGTCAAGGCGGGATTTACATCTCAGGAGGCTATAGTCACAAAATGTTGAAGCCCCCCCCCCCCCCAAAAAAAAAAAAAAAAAAAACACAGTGAGACTGACTTTTTTTTCTTGATAAAATATTCTATATAAATATTTTTATATGCGTAAAGGGGAAAGACTTTGATGTACAGGGGAACACTGCGGATTGTGATGTAAAGGGGAACTCTGATTACAAAAGATTGTCCTCAGACTTCTTTACATCAGAATTTGCAGGTTTTCCCCTTACAGTGCAAGGGCGACCTCTGCGGACCCTGATGTAGAGGGGATCTCTGATGCAAGGGGGACCTCTGCAGATCCTGATGTAGAGGGGATCTCTGATGTAAAGGGGACCTCTGCAGATCCTGATGTAGACGGGATCTCTGATGTAAGGGGGACCTCTGTGGACCCTTGTGTAGTGGGGATTTCCGATGTAAGGGGGACCTCTGCAGACCCTGATGTAAATGGGATCTCTAATGTAAGGGGGACCTCTGCAGACCCTGATGTAAATGGGATCTCTAATGTAAGGGGGGACCTCTGCAGACCCTGATGTAGAGGGGATTTCTGATGTAAGGGGGACCTCTGCAGATCCTGATGTAGAGGGGATCTCTGATGTAAGGGGGACCTCTGCAGATCCTAATGTAGAGGGGATCTCTGATGTAAGGGGGTCCTCTGCAGACCCTGATCTAGAGGGGATCTCTGATGTAAGGGGGACCTCTGTGGACCCTTGTGTAGAGGGGATTTCTGATGTAAGGGGGACCTCTGCAGACCCTGATGTAAATGGGATCTCTAATGTAAGGGGGACCTCTGCAGACCCTGATGTAGAGGGGATTTCTGATGTAAGGGGGATCTCTGCAGATCCTGATGTAGAGGGGATCTCTGATGTAAGGGGGACCTCTGCAGACCCTGATGTAGAGGGGATCTCTGATGTAAAGGGGACCTCTGTGGACCCTTATGTAGAGGGGATCTCTGATGTAAGGGGGACATCTGCAGACCCTGATGTAAATGGGATCTCTAATGTAAGGGGGACCTCTGCAGATCCTGATGTAAATGGGATCTCTAATGTAAGGGGGACCTCTGCAGACCCTGATGTGAATGGGATCTCTAATGTAAAGGGAACCTTTACAGACCCTGATGTAGAGGGGATTTCTGATGTAAGGGGGACTTCTGCAGACCCTGACTTAGAGGGGATCTCTTATTTAAGGGGGACACTGCAGACTGTGATGTAAAGGGGATCTCTGATGTAAAATGGTCTCTGGTCACCAAATCCCCCCCCTCCTCCTTTCCACATCACAGTCAGCAGTGTTCCCCATTACATCAGGGTCCACAGTGTTCCCTCTTACATCAGAGTTCCCCTTTATAACCAAGGTCTGTAGAGGTCCCCTTGAACTGTGGGGGGGGGAGCTCTAGTGACCACAGCCACCCTCATATCTCTGTGGAGGGGGTGATGTTGCATTGTGTACACAGTGACCTGTTCAGTGTCATCCACCCTCCCCTCCTCTTCTGTGTGCAGGACAGCTGTGCAGAGACTCCTCCACTCTGATCACTGACAGGAACTCACTCCCTGTGCCCTCTCCAAGAGATCCTGACTGTCCCCGGCCTGGACATCTCCGCTTAATTTCCGGAACTCCTCAGGACAGCTGTGAAAAAAAAAAAGAAACCCATACAGACGAGTGCCCCTCTAGGAAGGATGCCTGTAGGCGCATGCCTACAGTGCCCATTGGGAATTCCATCCCTGTTTACAGTGGGATAAAGCAATGCACAAGTGTGAACAGACCTGGAGACCCTCTCGCTAGACCATTCATTTCAACAATTTTCCCATAATATTAGATACACATTTATCACATTTAATGCATTTCATTTGTCTGTAAAATCCTCCCTTGTGTAGATATCCAAAAGTCCCAAGACTGCTGCTGGGTGCTGCCTTTTTGGATATGATGTCAGCAGCTCCAACAGACTCACTCTGACTTCCAGACACTCTACAGTATTCCTTCTCTGCTCCCAAGGCTCTTACACAAAAGGTTATGAAGGCAGGTGAGCAGAGAGGCAGAGGAGCTGGGCCAGCACATATGGTAATTAGAAAACACCTAGACAAGGACAGGGTTATGATGTGCAAGGAGGGAGGGAATTTACTCTTCTGAAGTGGTTACGGTTCCTTGCAGGTTCAAAGGCACGTTTACAAGACAATAAAAAAAGTGTTCATTGAAAGTTAAAGTGTACCTCAAAGCACCCTTTTTTTATTTGGATAGAGGGGAGATGGATTAGAACCCCTGACAGTTTTTATTGCTGTCTGTGTCCCCGTTAAGGAGATTCCCCCTCTCTATTTGTCCCGTTTACCATTATCATTGAAAATGGAAGAGAATCCAAAATTTTGGGTTGTCCCCAGAAAAGTAATAGAGGAGAAATCTTCCAATAGGGACACTAGTTCTGGTGACCAAGGAATTCCTTTTAATTTGCAGGAATTTCCTCTCACTTTTTGGCTATGGGACAGGAAGTGAAGGGAAATCTCTGCAATGGGACACAGATGGTGAAAAAAAAAAATCTAACAGGTTACAACCCTTCCGTGCTCTATCCAAAATTAAAATTTGAACAAAGTGTTGTCTATAGTTCTACTTCTATCTCTGCAAGTAAGCTTTAAAAATATTTCATTTTTTCTGTGCTTTTTGCTTGGTGACAGGGTTTCTTTAAACATATTCACTAACATATGTTACCTATCCCGACGCTCCTTCAGCGTTTCCTACAATGGTGCCACCTCCTCTTCCCTCCCCCTCTCTGTTGGGGTCCCCCAGGGCTCTGTCCTTGGACCCCTTCTCTTCTCCATCTACACCTCCTCCCTTGGCAAACTCATACACTCCCATGGCTTCAACTACCATCTCTATGCTGATGACACTCAAATTTACCTCTCCACCCCTCACCTCACCTCCACTTTCTCCGCCCGCATCACTCACCTCCTAAACGACATCTCTGACTGGATGTCGCTCCATTTCCTCAAACTCAACCTCTCCAAAACCGAGCTTCTCGTCTTCCCTCCTGCCCGCGCCCCCCCCCCCATCCTATCCATCACTACTAACATCACCACCATCAATCCCGCCCCGCAAGCCAAAGTCCTTGGGGTCATTCTGGACTCTAACCTCTCCTTCCAACCTCATGTCAAATCACTGACAAACACATGCAGGCTCCACCTCCGCAATATCGCCAAAATACGCACCTTCCTTACCCCAGACACCGCTAAACTACTTGTGCACTCCCTGATTATCTCACGCCTTGACTACTGCAACTCCCTCCTCACCGGCCTACCCCAGTGCAAACTCTCCCCGCTTCAGACCATCCTGAACTCAGCTGCCAGACTCATCCACCTCACCAGCCGCTCCACCTCTGCCACCCCCCTCTGCCTCTCCCTCCACTGGCTCCCTATCGCCCAACGCATCAAATTCAAACTACTCACTCTGACCTACAAAGCCATTCACAACACTGCCCCTAACTACCTCACCGACCTGATTCCCAAGTACCACCCTACCCGTACCCTTCGCTCTTCACAGGACCTCCTTCTATCTTGCTCCCTGGTCTCCTCCTCACACGCACGTCTGCAAGACTTCTCCAGGTCCTCCCCCATCCTCTGGAACTCACTACCCCAATCCATCAGACTGTCACCTTCCCTCCTCACCTTCAGGCGCTCCCTGAAAACCCACCTCTTCAGGGAAGCCTACCCCACCCTCACCTAACTGCTGCTCTCCTTCATTCCTCCTACCACTCCATCCCCCACAGCCACTTCCTCCTGTACCACTACCCCCTCCCTCCCAGATTGTAAGCTCGAAAGAGTAGGGCCCTCTTACCCCTCGTGTGCTGTTCGTAGCTGCTGTAATGTTTAATGTATTGTCCCCCCCTCTATTGTACAGCGCTGAGCAAACCCTTTGGCGCTATATAAACTCAATGTAATGTAATGTAATGTAACATTCACTTTTCTAAGTGCACAACCTCTGTAAATCAACCCCTTTTCAATGGAAGCTAGACAATAAATAAATACATTGGTTGGTGTTGATTTTCTTAAAAAGAAAAAGAAAAAGAGAGAAGTGTGTTCAATTCCCCTTGCATGTGCTAGGGTGCAATTTAAATTGATCACAGGTTCACCTTATTTACTATCATTACATTGATAAACAGCCTCTTCTATATAATAACAAAAATAATACATATAGTGTGTATACCTATATACAGTGTGTGTGTGTTTTATTTATTTATTTATTTTCTTTAATTATTATTATTTGTTTAATTAATTATTATTTATTTTATTATTACTATTATTTTATTTATTTTTTATTATTCCCAAGTCTGGGATTGACCACTATGCATCCCACTGCATTAAATTATCTGGTGACGATTTAATAATAGAGCAGGGACTGTTGCAAAGTGAATGGTATAAGGTGAAGCTGTGTTTGCTTTAAATACCCAATCATGTGTTAGCAAAAATCCTATATTTTTTTTTTTTTTTTTCATATACTTTGCATTTGATTGAATGTTTAAACTGATTACTGCTTCACGCTAGTCACTGACATTGAACTGATGAAAAGTATCTACCGTATAATTTGCTATTATTATTATTAGTAATAATAATATTAATAATAATAATGTGTGTATACATTATTATTATTAATATTATACAGGATTTATATGGCTCCAACAGTTTGCTCAGCGCTGTACAAAATGAAGGCAGACATTACAGTTACAATACAATTTAGGTACAAGAGGAAACAGAGGGTCCGGCTCGTTACAGCTTACAATCTAGGAATATATACAGTTTATAAATAATTAAGTTAGTTTAGTTGTCTAATATTTAGTGCATATATATATATATATGCCTCGACTACAACTTATTATTATTAATTAATAATTAATAAAAATAAATGGGAAATATTTAAATGTATTTATTTAATGTCATAATATTTATATGAAATCATTCTACCGCTGCTGATAATAAGAGAAAACCATAATAAGTATAATTTCTGGTTCCCATTCCATGTACTGTGGTCAGTATTATGATGTTAATGTTGCACCATGTTCCTAATAATAGAAGTGATGATAATAATGATGAGAGTATTGTAGACCTCCTGGGCACAGCAATGATTTTCCTCATGTTGGGGTGGAATGGAAGAATGGCTGTGCCTGGCTCTGGGGGAGTGTGGGTGGGGCGCGTTTAGCACTGTCTGGCGCTGGGAGTGGCGTCAATGCAGAGTGGTGCATGGATTGTTGGTGCAGGGATGGTGGGAAGGGAGATAAGGGATTGTTGGTGCAGGGAAGGTGGGAAGGGAGATAAGGGTGGGGGGATCCCCCCTCCCTCTGAACAATGCTGTCCTTTGATGAAGTCTTCTGTATAGTGCACAGAGAAAGCAGCCAGCGGATTTGCATTTTAGGCCGATAATGAGGAGGGGGAGGTGAGAAGCCGACACTAATGTTGTCACCATGATGTAAAATCATGTACCTGACCCCCTGAGCCAAATTCCTCCCAACATTACAGAGCTGACCTCAGCCCTCTTCTCAGCCTGATCCCATACCAGGCCTGAACCTTACTCTGATCCCATACCAGGCCTGAACCTTACTCTGATCCCATACCAGGCCTGAACCTTACTCTCATCCCATACCAGGCCTGAACCTTACTCTCATCCCATACCAGGTCTGAACCTTACTCTGATCCCATACCAGGCCTGAACCTTACTCTGATCCCATACCAGGCCTGAACCTTACTCTCATCCCATACCAGGCCTGAACCTTACTCTCATCCCATACCAGGCCTGAACCTTACTCTGATCCCATACCAGGCCTGAACCTTACTCTCATCCCATACCAGGCCTGAACCTTACTCTCATCCCATACCAGGCCTGAACCTTACTCTCATCCCATACCAGGCCTGAACCTTACTCTCATCCCATACCAGGCCTGAACCTTAATCTGGACTTAATCAGGACTGATCCCATACCAGGCCTGAACCTTACTCTCATCCCATACCAGGCCTGAACCTTACTCTCATCCCATACCAGGCCTGAACCTTACTCTCATCCCATACCAGGCCTGAACCTTACTCTGATCCCATACCAGGCCTGAACCTTACTCTGATTCTCTGATCCCATACCAGACCTGAACCTTACTCTGATCCCATACCAGGCCTAAACCTTAATCTGATCCCATATCAGGCCTAAACCTTACTCTGATCCTCTGATCCTATACCAGACCTTGTTCTAGACCTGCCCCTGGCCTGTCCCAGACCTGTCCTAAGTCCCATTCTAGACCTGTCCCTGGTCCTATCTTAGATCTGTCCTGATTCAATCCCAGACATGTCCTTGGCACTATCCTAGATCTGTCTCTGTTCCTATTTTAGACCTGTCCTGGTCCAGTATCAGACATGTCCCTGTTCCTATCCCAGACCTGTACCAGCTTTATTAAAGCAGAACTAAAGGCATAATTTTTTTTATATCCTTTTGGAGAGTATATGGGAAGGTTATAACCCTGGTCATATTTCAGATCTGACCCTAGTTCCATTCCAGTCTTGTCCTTCAGACTGTCCTTTTTAAGACCTGCCTCTAGTCCTATTCCACACTTAGCCCACCACCTTATTCCAGACCTGAGCTTGGCCCTATTCCAGACTTGACCCTGCTCTATTCCGGACCAGACCCTGGATTTAAAGCAGAATTTAAAACATAACTTTTTTTTTTTTTTTCAATAATGGAGAGTTATAACCCCAGTCCTATTCCAGAACTGACCCTGGACATATTCTACACCTGTCCCCAGTCGTAATCCAGACCAGACCCTGGTCCTTTTCTACACCTGTCCCCAGTCTTGCTCTAGACCTAACTGTGGTCCTTTTCTACAACTGACCTTGGTCTTATTCCAGAACTGACCTCAGTCTTTCTCCAGACCTGACTCTGGTGCTATTCCAGGCCTGGCCCCAGCCTTTTTCCAGATTTGACTTCACACCTGACCCCAGCCTTATGCAAGACCTAGATTGTAAGCTCCGAGGATCAGGCCCTCCTATCCCTCTTGTATTGAACTGTATTGTTGCTGTATTGTCTCCCATCATATTGTAAAGTGCTGAGCAAACTGTTGGCGCTATATAAATCCTGTATAATAATAATAATAAGACCTGACCCAGCCCTATTCCTGACTTCATCTCTTTTTTTGACCTCACTCTACATATGACTCCAATCTTACTCTAGATCTCTTTCCACACTTGACCTCAGCATTACTCAAGATCTGACCTTATCCCCATTCCAGACCTTACCTCATGCCTAGTCCAAACCTAATTCCAGACCTGACCTCATCCCTATTCCAAACTTAATTCCACACCCAACCTCATCTCTGTTTTTTATCTAACTCCATAACTTACCCCAGCTCTATATCAGACCTCAGTCTTATCCAAATATAACTCCAGACATCACCTTATCCCTCTTTCAGACCTAAATCCAGACCTAAGTCCCCAACTTTGTTCCAGACCTAACTCTAGCCCTCACCTCAGCTTTATTCTAGACCTAACTCCAAAAATGACATTAGCATTCTTTCTCTACATAGAACTGAAAAGCTGACTTCATCCCTATTCCAAATCCGAGCTCAAATTTACACCAGACCTGACTCCAGACCCAACCTCATTTCTATTCCAAACCTACCTCCAGATCTTCCCCTAGCCTTATCTTTCCAGACTTTAAACTGTACACCTAGCCTCAGTCTTATTCCAGACCCAACCCATCTACTTTGTCCATAGTTTTCTTTCTAAACACAAATTTTGTTTTATTTTAAACTTAAAGCAATGTTAAACTCAAAACCTAAAATGTAATATATTGCAGCTTACTAGTCATTAGATGTGATGGCTGCATTAGGTTTCTATTTTAATTCCCCCCTACCCTTTCACCTGATGATCTGGCCAGTAACACACCTCCTGTATTAGATTGCCCCCACCCTGGTTGGATGACCACAGGAGGCACATTTGGACAGCATCATTGTCAGTATGGGGGGGAGGAGAACTTTAGTTGGACTCACAGATTTAAATATACTATATAAATTAAACCTAAATTCCAGCTAACATGTCTTAAGCAGTTACAGAAACAATTTTTTCCCTTGGGGATAAAGGTATTACATAAATAAATAAAAGCTGATCATTGTAAACACCCCTGTCAGTGGGAAATGGTTTGTCTTCACCATGTAACTGCTACATCTGCAGGAGAGCTTGTTCTATCAGAAAAAAAAACAGATTTACTGTCTGGATCAGCTGATGAAAATAAAGGAAAGAAAAGTAGTGCAGCCACCACATCTAAGAATTGGTTAGCTGCAGTTTAATAACACTTCACTTTTAGGTTTAATACCGCTTTAACAACAGACTTATTCCACACCCAACTCCAGGTTTCTAAGTGTCCAAAATGTATAAAATGTTTCACAAACAGAGAAAAAAAAACATAATAATAAAAAAAACACAGTGATACAAGTGTAGCACTTGTTCTAGTTGTCTTATGATCTGTGGGCTTTTATGATTCCTTCCTAAGTCACAATTAATGAAAAGAAAGAAAGAAAGAAAGAAAGAAAGAAAGAAAGAAAGAAAGAAAGAAAGAAAGAAAGAAAGGAAGGAAGGAAGGAAGGAAGGAAGGAAGGAAGAAAGAAAGAAAGAAAGAAAGAAAGAAAGAAAGAAAGAAAGAAAGAAAGAAAGAAAGAAAGAAAGAAAGAAAGAAAGAAAGAAAGAGAAAAACAAATTATATATATATATATATATATATATATATATATATATATATATATATATAATCTCTGGGCTTTTATGATTCCTTCCTAAGTCACAATTAAGGAAAACACAGAAAGAAAGAAAGAAAGAAAGAAAGAAAGAAAGAAAAGAAAGAAAGAAAGAAAGAAAGAAAGAAAGAAAGAAAGAGAAACAAATGTAAAATATATATGTATATATATATATATATTACTATAAATATATATATAAAAAAAAAATATATATATATATATATATATATAATATACTAACCTAAACATGATGATTTTAGAAAATAAGATTGAAACAAAACTATTTTTAATTCTGAATGGTATTCAGAGACATCAAGATATCCAGTATACAATTAATGTTATGTGTGTGTATAACATTCATAAAACCCAGCAGATTAATTCGCCCCTTCACTTATCATCACTTCCATCCTCCCACTGCTTCATCTCCCAATAATCTGGAACCGGTCCCTTTAACTGCATCTCATTCAGATTTTATTTTTAAATCATGTTTTGCGAAAATAAATAAATAAATGAAACAATAACACCAATTACGTTTTTGCCATTATGTGTAAATAACCAGACAATTCCTCGTTGATACAATACAAAACAAAAAAAAACAAAAATAAAAGAGTAAGCACAGCGCACGTTAGTTCTCGGCGAAACATTTGAAGGCAGACAGTTTTTGTCGCAAACATAACGCACAGATTTATCACTGGGAGAGGAGACCCATCAACTACAAGAGGAGGAGGCACAACCTAGCCAGAGTCGTGTGGTGGGACAATGGACCTTAGTGGGGTCATTCATTCTGGATTCACCACTTATGCATTTATTTATGTATTTGCTATGTAATAGCAGTGTGTTGTTACAGAAAATACTGCCGATCTTTCTTTTTCCTTTCCTATCTTTCTTTCCTTTCTTTTTCTTCTTCCTTCCTTTATTTCCGTTTCTTTTCTTTTCTTTCTTTCTTTCTTTCTTTCTCATTCTCTCTTTCTTTCTTTCTTTCTTTCTTTCTTTCTTTCTTTCTTTCTTTCTTTCTTTTCTTTCCTTTTCCCTTTCCTTCCCCCTTTCTCTTTCTTTTCCTTTTGCCTTTCTTTCCTTTCTTTTTCTTTCCTTCTTTCTTTCCTTCTTTCTTTCTTTCTTTCTTTCTTTCTTTCTTTCTTTCTTTCTTTTCTTTCTTTCTTTTCTTTCCTTTCCTTTCTCTTTCCTTTTCCCTTTCCCTTTCTCTTTCCTTTCCTTTTGCCTTTCTTTCCTTTCTCTTTCTTTTTTTCTTTCTTTCTTTCTTTCTTTCTTTCTTTCTTTATTTATTTCTTTCTTTCTCTCCCTCTCCCTCTCCCTCCCCCCCCCCCTCTCTCTCTCTCTCTCTCTTTCTCCTTCTTTTTCTCACACCATACCTGTCTGTATTACTGCCGTTATTAGTATAATCAATAGGTATTGTATTTAATAGGGTTTGTAGAACAATATTTGAATGACCTTTCAGTAGGTAAATATACCCATTCATTTAAATGTGTTGAATATGTGCATCGTTTTTCTTTTTTTTATATATATATATAGCTGCTAGTTCATTGAATGTAGCACTTTGTGTTGTAGTTTTGCAATGTTTTCTTGTTTTTGTTTTTTTTATCAATAAACATGTTTGCCAGTTTGTTAGTTTTTTTTGTTTTGTTGTTTGTTTGTTTTTGGACTTGGATTTGCACAGTACTGGAGACGTCTATAGTGTGTATAGACTGATTGATAACAGAAAGAATTGCAGAGCTTGTAGTGAGTGTACCGGAGCCATAGTTCTGGAAAACTGTTGCTCTTAGAAATCCTACTGGAATTTCAGACTGACAGCCTTCACCTAGAAATAATCTATAAACTTGTATGCCTGGCAGAGCAGCATTTAAACTTCTGATTTCTTGTGTACTAAACAAGGGATGATTGCCCTGGCAGACATGACTGGTCCGCAGAGGCAGGGCATGGTGTCAGTGAGGTGTCCCTGGAAATACACATGACAGATGACATCCACCTGTATAGTAAGTATGTGGAAGTTCATATGTAGGCTGTAGCTGTCTGTGTTGTATATCCTGCAGGGTGGATGTACTGGTGATAGGTGTATGTGCTGTGTGCAGAAGAGGGTCTGAGTATATAGAATATTCATGTATACATGTATGATGCATATAGAGGATGTATATCTATGTCAAATATTCTAACAGACATACCAACAAACAGTAAGTATAAGTAAATGCGGGTACCCCCCCCCCCCCTTTCTCTCACCCTATACATCTAACATGCTTTTAATATTTTATAGTACTTTAGTTTTTAAAAAAAAGTCGAATATACAGTACAGTATAGTATAGTATAGTATGCTACAGTAGAGTATAGTAGCATATATATTTTGATTTGCTGTATACTCTCTAGAGTATATAAATGAATCTCTGCACCATGGACTGTGACTCGAGTAGTATATTTGATTATACAGTCTGTAGAAATAGAGGTAGAGCAGTATGTCATGGTAAGTGTACAATATACAGGATGTAATGGGGAGTGCACAGCATGCAGTATATAATAGTACATGTACACTATATAGCAAGTAATAGTGAGTATGCAAAGTACAGTATACAATAGTGGGTGTACAATATACAGGTTGTAATGATGAGTGTACAGTATATAGTAAGTAGTGGCGAGTGTACAATATATAATGGTGAGTGACCAGTATATAGTATGTCAGTGTGCAGTATATAGTATGTAATAGTAAGTGTACAGTTTACAAGATATGATGGTGAGTGTATAACATACAGTATGTAATAGTGAGTGTACAGTATACAATGCATAATAGTGAGTATATAGTGTGTAATAGTGAGTGTACAGTATATAATGGTGAGTATGCATATACATTATATAATGATGAGTGTACAATATACAATATATAATTGTGAGTGAACAGTATATAGATTGTCATAGTGAGTGTAATGTATATAGTATATAATGGTGAGTGTACAACACACAGTATATAATAGTGAGTGTACAGAATACAATATATAATGGTGAGTGTACAATACACAGTATGTAATAGTGAGTGTACAGAATACAATATATAATAGTGAGCATACAGTATATAATATGTAATAGAGATTTTACAGTATGTAATGGTGAGTGTATAGCATATAATGATGAGTGTACAGTATACAATATATAATGGTGAGTGTACAGTATACAATATATAATGGTGAGTGTACAGTATACAATATATAATGGTGAGTGTACAATATACAGTAAGTAATAGAGAGTGCATAGTACACAATATGTAATGGTGAATTCACAGTGTACAATATATAATGGTGAGTGTATAATTTACAGTATGTAATAGTGAGTGTACAGTATACAATACATAATAGTGAGTATATAGTATGTAATAGTGAGTGTACAGTATATAATGGTGAGAATGCATATGCATTATATAATGATGAGGGTACAATATGCAATATATAATTGTGAGTGAACAGTATATAGTATGAAATAGTGAGTGTAAAGTATACAGTATATAATGGTGAGTGTACAATATACAGCATGTAATAGTGAGTGTACAGTATACAATACATAATAGTGAGTATATAGTATGAAATAGTGAGTTTACAAGATATAATATGTAATGGTGAGTATGCATATACATTATATAATGATGAATGTACAATATATAATTATGAGTGAACAGTATATAGTATGTAATAGTGAATATACAGTATATAGTATATAATGGTGAGTGTACAATGTATAGTATGTAATACTAAGTGAACAGTACACAATATATAATGGTAAGTTTACAGTATATAATGGATATTGGTGAGCATGTGGTAAGCAGTATATAATGGTCAGTGTACAATATACAGCATATAATGATATATTTACAGTTTATAGCATGCAATGGTAAGAGTACAATATACTGTATGTAATGGTAAGTGTACAATATACTGCATGTACCGTGTATAGTGTACAGTGTATATAGTATATAATAGTGAGTAGGATAGTGGACATGGCAATATGTAAGTACAGGGGGATATGTATGCAGACATGCCCATCCTGTTCCACTCTATGAATGTGTAATGATTCCATGGAGCATGCAGAAATAGTCTATATCGCTGCAGTAAATAGATCTGTATATATACATAGGTGAGCACTTATGTCATTAGGAAGTTCTCTCTATTATTCCTCTCTCTGGTTCCCTGGGAAAGCCCCCCTGATTAGGAAGGAAGCCATGGGAGGTACAGGTAAGGAGGACACAGGGATCTGAGACATATCCATTATGAAGGATCTGATGAGCAGCCACTGGTAAAAGGAAAACCATTCTTAGGGGCTATCAATTCACCTTCCTAGACTAGGACAGAAGAGAAGAGGGGGGTTTTGAAGGCTCCCATCCGTGTCTCCCCATAGAATACAAGTACATCTCTTCCTCATGTACATGTAGCAATAAATGAACACAGAGATTGTTGGTACCGGTGACCATTATTAAATGGAACACCATAGCAAGAGTACACAAAGTGTATATAGAGTTCTGTCATGTTCTAGGAGACAGAGCAGTATATAATGGATATATACATATATAAGCAATGTGATGATAATAACAGTGTGAATATAACTATGACTACTTATGTAGCATACTGTATATCGCTAGAACATGGTTATCAGACTGTGGAAGTCCTTCTATATAGCAGGATATATATATATATATATATATATATATATATATATATATATATATATATATTTAAAAAATGGTTTATATATATACCACAGTGAATCTCTGCATATCACAACGTATACAGATATGGGATACAGTCTAAATCACTGTTATATATATACCACAGCGAATCCCTATATATCATAGAAGAAATATACACAGATACAGGCTGAGACACTGCATATCACAGAAATAGATACATAAATATATATGATACAGTGCATCTCATATAAATAATTAACTACGCATATTTATAAAGTAGTAATTAGCACTTTCACCAAGCATTTGCTGGTAGTGAATCAATCATCATTGCCATCTAAAACAAATGGATCAGGAAGATTCACCTGCATTGAATGTTTGGTGAATGTCAGATTGACTGCTTTATAAATACGACCCATAGACATACAGGATACGTATCGGGCAGTGTGTGTCAATCTAATTTATTGTGAGTTCTAACAGATACAATTTCAGGATAAAGTTTACAAAGACTTTTCAGCAGATTTAACAATATAATATTATATGTACTCTATCTATCTATCTATCTATCTATCTATCTATCTATCTATCTATCTATCTATCTAATGTCTTGTTAAATCTGCTGAAAAGCCTTTGTGAACTTACATACATCTATACATTGTTACATTGTTCATCCTGAAATATATATATATCTATATAAAAAATATCTCTTTCTCTCTTTATATATATATATATATATATATATATATATATAATGAATATATATGTAATATATATGTTTTATAAGTATCAGATGAATTGAGATATCAATATCGATCTATCTATATATTTATATATTTTTTTACAATATATTATTATGAATATATATATACATTTAACATTATATTATGAACATATATATATATATATATATATATATATATATATATATATATATATATATACATACACACGCATATCTCTGTGTGTGTGTGTGTATATATATATATACATATATAAAAAAATAAATAAATATATATATATATATACATACATACACACACACACACATATATATATATATATATATATATATATGTTTTATATGTATCAGATGAATTGAGATATCAATATCGATCTATTTATATATTTTTTTACAATATATTATTATGAATATATATACATTTAACAACATATTATGAATATATATATATATATATATATATATATATAAAATATATATATATACATACACACACACATATGTGTGTGTGTATATATATATATATATATGTGTGTATATATATATATATATATATATATGTGTTTTATATGTATCAGATGAATTGATATACCAGTTCTGCTGGTGCAGTCTATGCTGAGCACCGGAGTTCAACAATGCAGCAGATAATAGTGCATACAGATGTATATATTTCTATATACATTTCTGTAGAGGCTATAAAAAGTGGTGTATGTGTTCTGGTAGATATAGGAATAGATCAGGGCTGCGGATTATAGATCAGGGATGCAGATTATAGACATAATAGCTGTACATAGGAATCATCAGGGCTGAGCAGACTGTGGGGAAGTGAGAGTTGTATGCGAGAAAAAAAACAAATCCATCCACATATGTCAGCTTCCATTATACCGTATATGCATAATAAAGATTCACTATACGCTATATGTGAGAAAGTATATCTACGTGAATGTTTCAGCTTTCAGTACATATAATAATGTATCATCTGTATAGATGAAGAAATAAAAATATATCTGTACACATTTGGCAGATTTTTCTTAGTAATTATAGCAATATATAATGCATGTAGTGAGCAGGCTGTGGGTCTCTATAAGCTGTATAACAGAAAGCATAAATCTAGCAGCTTCTGGTAATTATTGTAATTTGTGGATTATTATTATCAGCTGTTCTGGAGAACATATAGAAATGTTTACATGAAGTTGGCGGTGTGTAGTAATTATAGCAGTATAGCAATAGTTTGCTAGCTGTATATCATAAACAATAACTACATAACATCGTGCACAGCTAGTAGAAATTATATCATTGTGTGTTGTAGTTTGTAGGTCGAATCTGCATTGGAGAAATTAATAAATAAATATATATATATATATATATATATATATATATATATATATATATATATATAAATCTGACTACTTGTGTAAAAACCAGTATATAATGAAGGAGAGGTAGTTTGTAGGTCACATAAGATGTATATGATAAAAAAACAATAACTACAGTTTGGAAGATTCTATAATATATAATAGTGCAGAAAATAGACACAAGACTATAAACCATATAGGAGAAAACGTAAAACTATCTACATGAATCCGACAGTTTAGCAGATTCTATTATATATAATAGTGCAGAAAATAGACATAAGACTATAAACTATATAGGACAAAACGTAAAACTATCTACATGAATCTGACAGTTTATAGTAAGTAATAAATCAGTATATAATCAGAGTGGTTTGTGGGTTACCATGAGCTGTGATTGATAACAAATAACCACATTAATTTGGCAGGTTCTACTATAAAGACACAGTATTCCACATGAGACTATAAATCATATAGGACAAAACATAAAACTATCTACATGAGTCTGACTGCTTACAGTAAATATATCAGTATATATAATCAGAGTGGTTTGTGAGTACCCATAGGCTCCGAATGATAACAACTCCATACATGTGTTAGATTCTACTAAGTATATAATATAGACATAGTATTCCATATAAATCATATAGGACAAAACATAAACCTATGTACATGAATCTGGCAGCTTATAGTACATATATCTGTATATAAGGAAGGCAGAGTGATTTGTGGGTTACCATGAGCTGTGATTGATAACAAATACGACATAAATGTTGGCAGATTCTACTATCATAGTATATAATAGAAACATTAAGTTGATATGAGACTTTAATCTGTATAAGGGAAATCCTAAACCTATGTAAATACAATCTTGCTTTGATAGAGGAGGTATCAGTATATAATTTAGACAATAGGGAGTTTGTGGGCCTCTCTACAATGTACAGGAGGAAATATATCTACATAAATGTGGCAGCTTCCAGTAGATATTCCAGTCCATAATGGAGTTTGTGGGTCACTATCAGCTGTAAAGCAGAAATATAACTAGAACTGCAGAAATGTGGCAGCTTTCATAGAAGTATCAGCACATAATGCACACAATAAGTCTGGGGGCCTCTCTAAGCTGTAGGTGGAATATATATATATATATATATATATATATATATATATATATATATACACAAGTAGCAGGTTCTTGTAGGTATAGCAGAGGTTCAGCCTCTTTTTACCATGGAGGAACCCTAAAAAAGTTTCCAGGTCTCAGGGATCCCCACTAAAATGATCGGACCTACTGCACACGGTGCATCAGTGTGATTAGTAGGTTGGTCAGAGCCTTAGATAAAAAAAAATGGGGCTCCTTTATCATAAAATGAATAATAAAGACCAGAAAATAATGAGGGACAATTGTATTGTCCCCTTACATTGGCGGTCAGTAGGCAGGAGATCCACCTACCAATGTCTTCTTCTCAAGGAACCCCTAGCAATCTGTGGAGTAACCCTGGTTGGGAAAAGCTGGTATATAAAATAGTCTGTGGGTCACAGGAGGAAAAATATATGTACATAAATATGACAGATTCTGGTAATTATAGCAGTATTTAGTACACTCTCTTAACCCCCCACTTTCTTTTTTTTTTTTTACCATGGAGGAACTCTTGAAATAGTTTTCCGGTTCCCTCCCCCAATTAACATTTTTAGACTTACATCTCATGATACATCAGTGTGATCAGTAGGTTGAATATAGTTTTAAATAAAAAGAATAAAGAATGTACTTCCTAAATAATCATAGAATTAAACAAATAATAAAGTCCAGAAATGAAACAGTGGAAAGCTGTGGTGTCCCCCACATTGGTGGTCAGTAGGCAGGGGGTCAATCTGCCCAATGTCCTCCCCTCAAAGAATCCTCTACAAACCTCATGCGGTTGAGAAGGGCTGGTATAGTTTAAGGTCTCTAAGCTGTATAACAGGACATATATGTACATACATGTAGCAGGTTCTGCTCATTATAGCAGTATACAACATTATGCCAGTATAGGTTCTCAATCTTTTTGCCATGGAGGACCCCACAATATAGTTTCAGGAAGCCCACAATTATCAGACCTACATTTCAGGATACATTAGTGTGTCAGCAGGTTGCTCAATGTTTCAAATACAAAGAATAATGAAGTGAGCAATAATGGCCAGAATAGAAAGGGTGAAAATTGTCCCCTTACTTTGGTAGTCAGTAGGCAGGAGATCAATCTACCAAGGTTCGCTTTTCAGGGAAACCTCTAGAAACCTCTGGAGGGACCCTGAATCAGAAAGGCTGAATTTGTGGGTCACTATCAGTTGTATAGGAGAAAATATAACTATATCTACATAAATGTGGTCGCTGTGATAGAAGTATCAGATAATAATGTAGACAATAGTCTGTGAGTCTCTCCAATATGTCTTGGAGAAAATATAAACGTGGTCGGTTCTGATTATTCTAGCAGTATATAACGGACTATATGGGTCACTATAAGCCCTATGATAGAAAATATAACATAGATGTGTCAGGTTCTGGTCATTCTACCAAAATGTAATGGAGATTGCGGGTCACTGTAAACTCTATAAAAGAAAACGTATCAGGTTCTGGTAATTCCAGCAGGAAATAATGGACTAAATGGGTCACTATAAGCTCTATAACAGAAAATATAACAGAAATGTGTCAGGTTCTGGTCATTCTAGCAGAATATAATGGAGTTTCTGGGTCACTATAAACTCTATAGAAGAAAATGTGTCAGGTTCTGTTAATTCTAGCAGTATATAATGGACTATTTGGGTCGTAATAAGCTCTATAGAAGAACATGTAACATAAATGTGGTCGGTTCGGGTCATTCCAGAAGTATATAATGGACTATGTGGGTCACTATAAGCTCTAAAGAAGAACATATAACATAAATGTGTCAGGTTCTGGTAATTCTAGCAGTATATAATGGACTATATGGGTCACTATAAGCTCTTAAGAAGAACATATAACATAAATGTGTCAGGTTCTGGTAATTCTAGCAGTATATAACGGACTATGTGGGTCACTATAAGCTCTAAAGAAGAACATATAACATAAATGTGTCAGGTTCTGGTCATTCCAGAAGTATATAAAGTACTATTGGGTTATTATAAGCTCTATAGAAGTACATATAACATATATGTGCAGGTTCGGGTCATTCTAGAAGTATATAATGGACTATGTGGGTCATTATAAGCTCTATAGAAGAAAATGTGACATATATGTGGTCGGTTCTGGTCATTCTAGCAGTATTAACATTGACTATGTGGGTCACTATAAACTCTATAGAAGAAAATGTGACATAAATGTGATCGGTTCTGGTCATTCAAGCTGAATATAATGGAGTTTATGGGTCCCTTTAAACTCTATAGAAGAAAATGTGTCTGGTTCTGGTCAATCTAGCAGTATATAAATGACTATATGGGTCATTATAATCTCTAAAGAAGAACATATAACATAAATGTGTCAGGTTCGGGTAATTCTAGAAGTATATAATGGACTATGTGCGTCACTATAAATTCTATAAAGGAAAATGTGGTCGGTTCTGGACATTCTAGAAGTATATAAATACTATATGGGTCACTTTAAGCGCTATAATAGAAAATATCACAGAAACGTGTCAGGTTCTGGTCATTCTAGCAGTATATAAAGGACTATATAGGTCAATATACGTTATATAATAGAAAATATAACATAAATGTGTTCGGTTCTGGTCATTCTAGAAGAATATAATGGAATATGTGGGTCATTATAAGCTCTATAGAAGAAAATGTGACATAAATGTGGTCGGTCCTGGTCATTCGAGTAATATAAATTGGACTATATGGGTCACTATAAACTCTATAGAGGAAATTGTGTCAGGTTCTGGTCATTCTAGCAGTATATAAAGGACTATATAGGTCATTATAATATTTATAGAAGAACATATAACATAAATGTGGTCGGTTCTGGTCATTCTAAAAGTATATAATGGACTATGTGGGTCATGATAAGCTCTATAGAAGAAAATGTGACATAAATGTGGTCGGTTCTGGTCATTCTAGCGGTATATAATGGACTATGTGGGTCATTATAATCTTTATAGAAGAAAATGTGACATAAATGTGGTCGGTTCTGGTCATTCTAGAAGTATATAATGGACTATGTGAGTCATTATAATCTTTATAGAAGAACATATAACATACATGTGGTCGGTTCTGGTCATTCTAGAGGTATATAATGGACTATGTGGGTCATTATAATCTTTATAGAAGAACATATAACATACATGTGGTCGGTTCTGGTCATTCTAGAGGTATATAATGGACTATGTGGGTCATTATAATCTTTATAGAAGAACATATAACATACATGTGGTCGGTTCTGGTCATTCTAGAGGTATATAATGGACTATGTGGGTCATTATAATCTTTATAGAAGAACATATAACATACATGTGGTCGGTTCTGGTCATTCTAGCGGTATATAATGGACTATGTGGGTCATTATAATCTTTATAGAAGAACATATAACATACATGTGGTCGGTTCTGGTCATTCTAGCGGTATATAATGGACTAGGTGGGTCATTATAATCTTTATAGAAGAACATATAACATACATGTGGTCGGTTCTGGTCATTCTAGCGGTATATAATGGACTATGTGGGTCATTATAATCTTTATAGAAGAACATATAACATACATGTGGTCGGTTCTGGTCATTCTAGAAGTATATAATAGAGTTTGTTGGCCACTATAGAGAAATTGTGAACCCATCTACATAAATGAGACATTTTCTAGAGGTCCCATGAGTACTTAGCCCAGGCAGGGTGCCGGTGGGCTGAGTGTCGGGGTGAAAGTCGTCCATTATGGGGGGCACACACACAGCTGAGGCAGTGCCAGTTGCAGACAATCCATGCTCAGTGGCAGTTGGTCTTACCTTGGAACCTGTGCCCGAAGAACCTGTTCCTCAGCACCCAGGGGTAAAAGTTGAGGGGGTCCCTGTGCTGGGCTCCGAAGAAGGAGTGGGGGTGCTGTAGATGCTGGTGGGGGTGCACAGTCAGGGAAGGGTGGCTGACAGCCTCCGGGAAGACCAGTTCAGGGTTGGGGTAGAGGGTCCTGCCGGCTGGGTTGGGGAAGCCAGTGACAAAGGCTTCGGTGGTGGAGGTGGGGTAGGGCAGGGCGGTGGGTCGGAGGGGCTCCTCTGGGCTCAGGTGTTGCTGGGTGTCCTTGGCCACTAAGGACTCAATGGTGAAGCAGCGCTTGCCTGCTGGCTGGAACATGGTGCTGCTGCTGGGCACACTGGCCTTCTCCTGTCCTCTGCCCCCCCCCTGGAACAAGGGCTAAGGCTCAGCTCTGGCTCCCTGCTCCATGCACCTGGGGATCCTCCTGGATGGGGAGGGGGAGTCACCAGATTCTCGCCTGCTCTCTGGCTGCCCCTTTACCTGAACACTACCAACAGATCTGAGAGGCAGAGGAGGGCTGCAAGGCGTCTGGGTGACTGCTGCCCCGCCCACCTCATGAATTATGCATGACCTGGGGGGCCCAGCCTCCCCTCTTCATTAACCCTTTGCAGGAGGGACGTGGTGCTCATACCATGTGCTGCAAGAGGGGCCCCCCAGTCACGTGATCTGACCCCCTATCCTGCTTCTGCTCTGTACTTACCCTGATACTATATCCCCCTCCCCAGTGTACCTAGGAAGGGTGGGGGTGGGGGTCTGGGGGTAGTTCTGTTTCATTATGATATTTATTATAAGGGAAGATGTGAGGAGCTAAACTGATTGGGGGGAGGGGAGGGGGGGTCCAGGCTCTTGAAGTTTCCGCTCTGCCCTTCACTGAGAGTCATAGAAGGAGTTCTATTATAACGCAGTGTGATGGGAGGGGGGCGACAATAGGGTCCGCTGGGACCCCTACAGAACCAGATGTGTAGGGGGGTGCGGTCAGTGTACGGTGGGGTGCGGTCAGTGTAGAGAGGGGTGCAGTCAGTGTACGGTGGGGTGCGGTCAGTGTAGAGAGGGGTGCAGTCAGTGTACGGTGGGGTGCGGTCAGTGTAGAGAGGGGTGCAGTCAGTGTACGGTGGGGTGCGGTCAGAGGACTGTGTAGAGAGGGGTGCAGTCAGTGTACAGTGGGGTGCGGTCAACGTTCAGCCCATAGTGGGGTGCACTCAGTGATTAGTGTAGAGCGGGGTGCAGTCAGTACTCAGAATAAAGTGGTGTGCTTTTAGTGCTCAGTGTAGAAGGGGGTGCAGTCTATGAAGAGTGAGGTTCAGGCAGAATACAGTGGGGTGCAGTCAGTGTAGAGTGGGGCGCAGTGCCCAGTGTACCGTGGAGTGCAGTGAATGCAAAGTGGAGTGCGGTGTACAATTGAGTGCAGACAGTTGAGAGTGGGGTGCAGTGCAGAGTATAGAGAGGGGTTCAGGCAGTGTACAATGGAGTGCAGACAGTGTGAAGTGTAGTGCTCAGTGTAGAGTGGGGTGTTCAGTCCGTGCAGAGTGGGGTGCAGGGCTCAATGTGTAGAGTGTGGCTCAGTCAGAGTAGGTTGGGGTGCAGGGCTCAATGTGTAGAGTGGGGCTCAGTCAGAATAGGTGGGGTGCAGGGTGTAGAGTGTGGCTCAGTCAGAGTAGGTTGGGGTGTAGGGCTCATTGTGTAGAGTGGGGCTCAGTCAGAGCAGGTTGGGGTGCAGGGCTCAGGGTGTAGAGTGGGGCTCAGTCAGAGCAGGTTGGGGTGCAGGGCTCAATGTGTAGAGTGGGGCTCAGTCAGAGCAGGTTGGGGTGCATGGCTCAATGTGTAGAGTGGGGCTCAGTCAGAGCAGGTTGGGGTGCATGGCTCAATGTGTAGAGTGGGGCTCAGTCAGAGTAGGTTGGGGTGCATGGCTCAGGGTGTAGAGTGGGGCTCAGTCAGAGTATGTTGGGGTGCAGGGCTCAATGTGTAGAGCTGCGGCTCAGTCAGAGTAGGTTGGGGTACAGGGCTCAGAGTGTAGAGTGGGGCTCAGTCAGAGTAGGTTGGGGTGCAGGGCTCAGAGTGTAGAGTGGGGCTCAGTCAGAGTAGGTTGGGGTGCAGGGCTCAGAGTGTAGAGTGGGGCTCAGTCAGAGTAGGTTGGGGTGCAGGGCTCAATGTGTAGAGCTGCACTCAGTCAGTGTAGGTTGGGGTGCAGGGCTCTGTTGCAGTGGCATCCATTGTCAGGCTGGCTGGCTGCTTGGCAGGGGTTAGTGTCCAGTAATTAGTAGAGTTGATGTAACCCCTGTGGAGGGGGCAGTTCTCTCACCTCCTCTACAAAGAGTCTATTTTCCACTCCAATGAGCTGCAATGCCCCAGTGACTGTGATGTCCCAGGCAGCTTTGTGTCAGGAACTGAGAGGGGGGATCAGGTAATGTGGGAGGAGGAGGAGGCAATAATGTGTCACTTATCCCTTCCCTCAGCCAGGCATGTGTGTGATATTCACTATTATACTTGTTTTTATTATTATTATTATTCCAATGTATATATATATATATCTGGCAGAAAAGACTGACCCAGTCACATCAGTCTCTGACATAGCTTACAGTTTATAGAGATTTTATAATGTCATGCCAATGGTGGAAAGAAAACTCCCACTTGACGCCATACTTATCATCGCCTTTATCTGGAGCTCCTTAGAAGAACCTTCTCCATGGGTCATATTCGGGATGAAGTAGCCATCACCGGAAGCCAGAGGCGGTGATTTCATAGGCAGCATCAGGGACATTCAGCAATATAATGTCAGCAGGGAATGGCAGGCTCCTCTCCTGGAGACAAGGCTGGCATGGCTGACCCCTTATTCTGAAAATGCTACTTTCCTGGCTGTCATGCCGAGTCACTGACCTAGTACAGATCATGCAACGTTTGCTGTCAGAACTCCTGATCCGCTCTATTGTTTTTGGTCAAAGACGTAAAAAGTACAGAAAACAAAAGATCAGCATGACAGCCAGGACACGGGCATTTTACAAAGTGTACGACCTCAGTGCAGGCCACATACTTGTCTCAGTACAGTTTTCTTTCAAAACCCAACATTTAAGAATAGTAGTTTTCGTTGGCGCAGCATTGTAGATATAACAGAATCACTAGTATTAGTGGCCATAGAAGTAATATTACTAGGAGTAGCAGCAGCAGGAATATATGTAGTTGAAGTCATAGAAGTAGTACTAGTATTAGATATAGAAGTAGTACTAGTATTAGATGTAGTAGTAGTAATAGAAGTAGTACTAGTATTAGATGTAGTAGTAGTAATAGAAGTAGTACTAGTATTAGATATAGAAGTAGTACTAATATTAGATATAGAAGTAGTACTAGTATTAGATGTAGTAGTAGTAATAGAAGTAGTACTAGTATTAGATGTAGTAACAGAAGTAGTACTAGTATTAGATGTAGTAATAGCAGTAGTACTAGTATTAGATGTAGTAGTAGTAGTAGTAATAGAAGTAGTACTAGTATTAGATGTAGTAGTAACAGAAGTAATACTAATATTAGATGTAGTAGTAGTAGTAATAGAAGTAGTACTAGTATTAGATGTAGTAGTAACAGAAGTAATACTAATATTAGATGTAGTAGTAGTAGTAATAGAAGTAGTACTAGCATTAGATGTAGTAGCATTAATAGAAGTAGTACTAGTATTAGATGTAGTAGCATTAATAGAAGTAGTACTAGTATTAGATGTAGTAGCAGTAATAGAAGTAGTACTAGTATTAGATGGAGTAGCAGTAATAGAAGTAGTACTAGTATTAGATGGAGTAGCAGTAATAGAAGTAGTACTAGTATTAGATGCAGCAGTATTAGAAGTAGTACTAGTAGTAGATGTAGCAGTAATAGAAGTAGTACTAGTATTAGAAGTAGTACTAGTATTAGTTGTAGTAGTAGTAATAGAAGTAGTACTAGTATTAGATGTAGTAGCAGTAATAGAAGTAGTACTAGTATTAGATGTAGTAGCAGTAATAGAAGTAGTACTAGTATTAGATGTAGTAGCAGTAATAGAAGTAGTACTAGTATTAGAAGTAGTACTAGTATTAGTTGTAGTAGCAGTAATAGAAATAGTACTAGTATTAGATGTAGTAGCAGTAATAGAAGTAGTACTAGTATTAGATGTAGTAGCAGTAATAGAAGTAGTACTAGTATTAGATGTAGTAGCAGTAATAGAAGTAGTACTAGTATTAGAAGTAGTACTAGTATTAGTTGTAGTAGCAGTAATAGAAATAGTACTAGTATTAGATGTAGTAGCAGTAATAGAAGTAGTACTAGTATTAGATGTAGTAACAGTAATAGAAGTAGTACTAGTATTAGATGTAGTAACAGTAATAGAAGTAGTACTAGTATTAGATGTAGTAGCAGTAATAGAAGTAGTACTAGTATTAGATGTAGTAACAGTAATAGAAGTAGTACTAGTATTAGATGTAGTAGCAGTAATAGAAGTAGTACTAGTATTAGAAGTAGTACTAGTATTAGTTGTAGTAGCAGTAATAGAAATAGTACTAGTATTAGATGTAGTAGCAGTAATAGAAGTAGTACTAGTATTAGATGTAGTAACGGTAATAGAAGTAGTACTAGTATTAGATGTAGTAACAGTAATAGAAGTAGTACTAGTATTAGATGTAGTAGCAGTAATAGAAGTAGTACTAGTATTAGATGTAGTAGCAGTAATAGAAGTAGTACTAGTATTAGATGTAGTAGCAGTAATAGAAGTAGTACTAGTATTAGATGTAGTAGCAGTAATAGAAGTAGTACTAGTATTAGATGTAGTAGTAGTAATAGAAGTAGTACTAGTATTAGATGTAGTAGCAGTAATAGAAGTAGTACTAGTATTAGATGTAGTAACAGTAATAGAAGTAGTACTAGTATTAGATGTAGTAACAGTAATAGAAGTAGTACTAGTATTAGATGTAGTAGCAGTAATAGAAGTAGTACTAGTATTAGATGTAGTAGCAGTAATAGAAGTAGTACTAGTATTAGATGTAGTAGCAGTAATAGAAGTAGTACTAGTATTAGATGTAGTAGCAGTAATAAAAGCAGTACTAGTATTAGATGTAGTAGCAGTAATAGAAGTAGTACTAGTATTAGATGTAGTAGCAGTAATAGAAGCAGTACTAGTATTAGATGTAGTAGCAGTAATAGAAGTAGTACTAGTATTAGATGTAGTAGCAGTAATAAAAGCAGTACTAGTATTAGATGTAGTAGCAGTAATAGAAGTAGTACTAGTATTAGATGTAGTAGCAGTAATAGAAGTAGTACTAGTATTAGATGTAGTAGCAGTAATAGAAGTAGTACTAGTATTAGATGTAGTAGCAGTAATAAAAGCAGTACTAGTATTAGATGTAGTAGCAGTAATAGAAGTAGTACTAGTATTAGATGTAGTAGCAGTAATAAAAGTAGTACTAGTATTAGATGTAGTAATAGAAGTAGTACTAGTATTAGATGTAGTAGTAATAGTCATACTGATAGTAGTATTAGTAGTTCTAGAAGATGTCAGAATAGTAGTAGTGGTTGGACGTATATTAGTACCCTTACTTGTAGCTGTCTGAGCAAAAGGATCAGCAGAACAGCCAGGCTACTAGCATTTTCAAAATGTCTGGCCCTCAGCATCCGGCTTCATAATTGTCTCCGCCCAATTTGTTTTAAACATCACCATTATATTTGCACTAGTAGAGGTATTAGTTGTCACAGCCATATCAGATATAATAGCACCACTAGTTGTCGCAGTAACAGTAATAATATTAGCAGTAGTAGCAGGAACAGAAGTAGGGATTGTAGTAGTAGTAACCAAACCAAAAGATGCCAAACTGATCCCTCTCCCCCAAAATGTATGAGCATTACATGTCAGCCAAAATCCCCCCCCCCCCCCCAAGAAAAAAAAGACTAATCTTCACACCTACCCCATGAATTCCCTTTACAAGACAGAATTCTCCCCAAACACAATTTCCCCTCTTCCAGCACAAATCGAACCTCCCAGCTCAAATCCTCTCCCTCACCAAAATTCCCCCCTCCTAGCTCAAATCCTCTACCCCTAAAATTTCCCCACTGAGCAAAAATTCTCTCTCCCCCCCTCCAAATATTCTCCCTCACCAAATTCCCCCCTCCTAGCACAAATCATCTACCCCTCAAATTTCCCCATTGAGCAAAACTCCTCTCCCCCCCTTCCAAATCCTCCCCATCCCCAAAGTCTCCCCTTCCTAGCACAAATCCTCTACCCTTCAAATTTCCCCATTGAGCAAAACTCCTCTCCCCCCCTTCCAAATCCTCCCAATCCCCAAAGTCTCCCCTTCCTAGCACAAATCCTCTACGCTTCAAATTTCCCCACTGAGCAAACATCCTCTCCCCCCTCCCCAAATGATCTCCCTCCCAAAATTCCCCCCTTCCTAGCACAAATCCTCTACCCCTCAAATTTCCACACTGAGCAAAAATCCTCTCCCTCCTTCCATATCCTCTCCCTCCCCAAATTCCCTCCTTCCTAGCACAAATCTTCTACCCCTCAAATTTCCCCACTGAGAAAAAATTCCCCCCCCCCCTCCAAATGCTCTCCCTCCCCAAATTCTCCCCTTCCTAGCACAAATCCTCTACCTCTCAAATTTCCACACTGAGCAAAAATCCTCTCCCCCCTCCAAATCCTCGCCCTCAATATGATACAATATGATGTTGTCCACTTTCTGTACCAGTAAAGTCCCATTTGGTTTTTATGGTTTTTTGTATAATAGTAGTAAAATTAGTAGTAGTAGCAGTAGTAGTATAAAGCTCTACCATGTTGTGCAGTGCTTTGCAGAGAGCATTGGTCGAACCACTCACCATGAGATCTTACACCCAATGCCCCCAGCATAGTGTGATGTATGCTGGACAGTGAGGTATAGTACTCTCTACAAGGGGGTCACTCTTCAATCTATACCAGACCCTCATCAAAGACAAGAGTCTGGTGTGTATTTTAGGGGGAACCCCATACTGCTTTTTTTGTTTTATTGTGGGGGGGTCCCCCATTCTAGGACAAGTGCCCAGTCACTCTGGCGCGATTTCAGGTGCGATTTGTGATTTGATATCACATCTAATGAATGTGAATGTCAGTGTCTTATCATGTTCGATTTGCTGCAGCAGCAATTTCTAGAGTAGTTCTTGCGTTACTTTTTTCAGCAGTTTTGTTACGATTTCACGTACATTATTATTATTATACAGGATTTATTATTATTATACAGGATTTATTATTATTATTATTAGTATTATTATTATACAGGATTTATTATTATTATACAGGATTTATTATTATTATTATTAGTATTATTATTATACAGGATTTATTATTAATATTAGCATTATTATTATTATTATCATTATTATTATTATAATACAGGATTTATTATTATTATTATTATTATTATTATACAGGATTTATTATTATTATTATTATTATTATACAGGATTTATTATTATACAGGATTTATTATTATTATTATTATTATTATTATACAGGATTTATTATTAGTAGTATTATTATTATAAAGGATTTATTATTATTATACAGGATTTATTATTATTATTATACAGGATTTATTATTATTATTATTATTATACAGGATTTATTATTATTAGTATTATTATTATTATTATACAGGATTTATTATTATTATTAGTATTATTATTATTATTATACAGGATTTATTGTTATTATTATTATACAGGATTTATTATTATTATTATTATTATTATTATTATTATACAGGATTTATTATTAGTATTATTATTATACAGGATTTATTATTATTATTATTATTACACAGGATTTATTATTATTATTATACAGGATTTCTTCTTCTTATTATTATTATTATTATTATAATACAGGATTTATTATTATTAGTATTATTATTATACAGGATTTATTATTAGTATTATTATTATACAGGATTTATTATTATTATTATACAGGATTTATTATTATTATTATTATTATACAGGATTTATTATTATTATTATTATTATTATTATTATACAGGATTTATTATTATTATTATACAGGATTTATATAGCGCCAACAATTTGCTCAGTGCTTTACAATATAACGGGAGACAATACAGCAACAATACAGTTCAATACAAGAGGGATAGGAGGGCCTGATCCTGGGAGCTTACAATCTAGGAGATAAAATATAATGGAAATCGCACCGCAAATTGGGAGAAATCGTTGAAAATCTTTACAAGTAGCAATAAAGTCTTAAGAAATCGCGCTGAAATTTCACACAAATCGCAGTGGTGTGACCAGTGACGAAAGCTTGCTGTAGACGTATAGATTTTGGTTTGAGAATTTTCATTTCAAGAATATTCGTTTCGATTTTCTAATCATTAGTGGGGGTCAAATCGATGTTTGTTTTCGACCGCCGTGACGGGAATATTCGAAGGGGCAGGAAGGAAAACTATTCTCAATCAAACTAATTTTCGGCCAGTGGATGTGGTTATCGTTCAGAAATTACATTCATTTGAAACTCGAATGTTAAAAGCAAAAGACAATTTTTGAATGACATTCGCCCATTTATCGAATGTTCAAAGAATTTTCATACGACTTTTCTTATGAATATTCTTGTCCAAAAATCTACACGTGTGTGGCCAGCTTAAGGCTCTGGTACATAGGGAATCCATGGACATTTGTTTCCAAACAGAAGTAAGAGACTGGGATCTGTCATTGAGGCCACGTTCACGTATCACGTAGTGGGAAGGAGTGTTCCCACTCGCAATTTGTGTTGTGCGATTTTCACACGATTTTTTGTGTCACACATAGGGCAGCCCATTCACTTCAATGGGATACTCTGTGCACATTTGTCACTCAATAGAAGTTATTGCTCCTTTTTGGGTGACAAGCATAGTGCAACTAGAAGTGGCTGTGAACTGAACCCAGGTATGTTCAGCTCATTCCTAATAGTGAGGTGTAGTATACTCCGCAGATTGGGCATGCTGTGTGATGTACGCTGGATCTTCAGGTATATGTGTACAGGGGGTGTAGTACTCTCTAGACCAGTGGTCTCCAAACTGCGGCCCTGGGGCCAGATGTAGCCCTTTGCTTGCCTTTATCTGGCCCTTGGGGCACTATTCCCCCCACTGATACGAGACGCTATTCTGCCAACTGACACCAACACTGGGGCACCATTTCTACCACTGACACCAGAAATGGGCCATCATCCTCCCAACGATACCAACGGTGGGGCACTATTCCTCCCAATGATACCAATGGTGGGGCACTATTCCCCCCACTGATGGGAGACACTATTCTGCCAACTGACACTAAAACTGGGGCACCATATCTACCACCGACACCAGTAATGGTGCACTATTCCTTCCAATGATACCAACGGTGGGGCACTATTCCTCCCACTGATGCAAGACCAGGGGCGGACTGACCATTTGGAAACTCAGGCACTTCCTGAGGGCTCAGGGTCAGTAGGGGGTCCCATGAGATACCCCTGGTACCTTTCATAGGCTTTTTTGGGTGTGGTTTGAGTGTTGATGAGGACACAGGGGCCCCATGATTCCCTATTGCCCAGGGGCCCCATGAGTTGTCAGTCCACGTCTGTGCAAAACACAACTCTGCCAACTGACACCAACACTGGAGCACCATTTCTACCACTGACACCAGTAATGGGGCACTCCCACTGCGGGACAGTATTCTGCCAACTGACACCAACACTGGGGCACCATTTCTACCACTGACACCAGTAATGGGGCACTATTCCTCCCAATGATATCAACAGTGGGGCACTATTCCTCCCACTGACACCAGTAATGGTGCATTATTCCTCCCAATGATACCAAAGGTGGGGCACTATTCCTCCCACTGATGCAAGACACTACTCTGCCAACTGACACCAACACTGGGGCACCATTTCTACCACTGCAACCAGTAATGCTGCACTATTCCTCCCAATGATACCAATGATGGGGCACTATTCCTCCCAATGATACCAACGGTGGGGCACTATTCCTCCCACTGACACCAATGATGGGGCACTATTCCTCCCACTGACACCAATGATGAGGCACTACTCCTCCCACTGACACCAATGATGGGGCACTATTCCTCCCACTGACACCAATGATGGGGCACTATTCCTCCCAATGATACCAATGATGGGGCACTATTCCTCCCAATGATACCAACGGTGGGGCACTATTCCTCCCACTGATACCAATGATGGGACACTATTCCTTCCACTAATACCAATGATGGGGCACTATTCCTCCCACTGATACCAATGATGGGGCACTATTCCTCCCACTGATACCAATGATGGGGCACTATTCCTCCCACTGATGCCAATGATGGGGCACTATTCCTCCCACTGATACCAATGATGGGGCACTATTCCTCCCACTGATACCAACGGTGGGGCACTATTCCTCCCACTGACACCAATGATGGGGCACTATTCCTCATACTGACACCAATGATGGGGCACTATTCCTCCCACTGATACCAATGATGGGGCACTATTCCTCCCACTGATACCAATGATGGGACACTATTCCTCCCACTGATGCGAGACACTATTCTGGCAACTGACACCAACACTGGGGCACCATTTCAAACACTGACACCAGTAATGGGGCATCATTCCTCCCAATGATACCAACGATGGGGCACTATTCCTCCTCCTAATACCAAATGTGGCAATTTTTAATCCTACTGATGCCAGAAAAATGTCCTCTCCCGCTGGTCCCTCTAAAGTCTGAAGGACAATAAACTGGCCCTTTGTTTAGAACGTTTGGAGACCCCTGCCCTAGACGTTCAGGATTAGCAGGATGTAACTTGCCAGGACAGTGAGTGGAATAAATACCTGCACTGCCTCCTCTCCCTGCCATAAATCCATCACTGGCAGCACTGATAGGAATCTGTGCACATCACAGGACAGTATTGTGTCTGATGGATGGAAGGCTTATTACCCTAATGATACATCTCTCCTCCATCTCATTTCCCTGTAATTAGACTTTTACTGCAGCCGTCACCTTCTGCAAATACCGCCGGTGATTATTCAATTACCCCTTCCTGGCTGCTGTATAGTAATAACAATAATAATACTCATAATGATAATAACAATGTTTTGGATGTTTGCCATTTAGAAAGGAGGAATCATTGACCTCAGTGAAGGAGAGTGCTTTTCTATTGCTTTTTTTTTTATCTATCTTCACTTCTTTATCTCCATCTTCCTCTCTCTCTATTTCTCAGTCCTTTTCTCTTTCTACGAGGGTTCTTCAAAACATTTCCGCACTTTTGTTAACTCTATTATATATATATATATAAAAATGCAGAAACATTTTTGAGGACCCCTCAAAATATTCGCATCTATTGGGTCCTAAATCCTCAAATTACTATTTCTTAGCACCTTGGTGCTAGTAAAATTTAGTGCAGCAGAGGACATGATAGGTGCCTATAATCCCAGTGCCCAAAAAAAGGTTAGTGTGATTTTTCAGATGGGTCCTAGAAGTTGGGTCAGGGTTTGGGCTAGGATTAGGGTCAAGTGTTAGGGTAAAATTTTAGGTGGGTAGGTTTGTCAATTAGGTTTCTTTCAGCTTAAGGTTAGTGTTAGGGCCAGGGGTGTATTTACCACAAGGCAAACAAGGCATTTGCCTAGGGCGGCATTTTTCTGGGGGGGGGCAGCACCGCCCCTTGGAAAAAGGGACGGAAGAAGGGACACACGCGGCATGGGGACCTGGTGAAGCGTCTGGGTAAGGGGTTAGGTGGGGTTAAGTGTTGGGTTATATATTAGGTTAGGGTAATGTCTAGGGTAAGGGGTTAGGTTTTAGGTTACAGTTCACATTAGATTTAGTGTTAGGGTCAAGGGTTAGGGTAAGGCTTTAGGTTGGGTTAAGTAATAGGTTCTACCCTAGGTTAGGGTTAGTATTAGGGTCAATGGTTGAAGGGAGGGTTAGGTGCTAGGTTTATTTTAGGTTTCAGATGAAGTGTTAAGGGTTGATATTGGGCATTGAGTATAGTTTACAGATTCAGTTGGGGCAGGTTAAGCATTAGGGTCAGTCTAAAGCTGGCCATATACTATACAATCTTTTTTTCCCCATTAGGGGAAGAGAAAAAGAAGAGACACTGCTCTCACCACCTGTGCTGTCCTGTGTGTAGAGGAAGGCCTCTGATGCATTTTGCCCCACCCACTGGGGCTTGATTCCTCTCAGAAGTGGCCCTGCACTCGGTCCTTCTCCACTTCTGCTGATGGATTTACCCGATAGAGGTGGCGAAAGAATAAAAAAAATAAAAAGAAAAGGTGAACATGAATTTAAGTTTAAAGCCATTAACTTATTCTATGAACTGGTGCCTCCGGTCATGCTTCTTTCAATTAACTTGTATTATCTGAATGCATGAATAATCATTTAATCCTGAACTATGGCGTCACGCAAATAATTATTGTTATCGATACAATTTTTTGACTGTAATTTAGTGCATATAACTATATTTAGTTATATGCCTTATCCTTTATTATTCTTTGTATTGTTTCATTATTACCATATTATATTTCAATATTGTTCATGATCTGATATTTTATTATTTTTCACGATCCTAATATATTTCTCTTTTTTTCATTATCTTATTTTATTTTATTATCCTTCATTATTTTATTACATTTCATTGTTCTTCACTATCTTTTTATATTTTATTATCCTTCATTATCTTATTGTATTTCATTGTTCTTCATTATCTGTTTAGATTTTATTATCCTTCAATATCTTATTATATTTCATTGTTCTTCATTATCTTTTTATATTTTATTATCCTTCGTTATCTTATTTTATTTTATTATTCTTCATTATCTCATTATATTTTATTATCCTATTATATTTAATTTTTCTTCATTATCTTTTTATATTTTATTATCCTTCATTATCTTGTTATATTTTGTTATTCTTCATTATCTTTTAATATTTTATTATCCTTCATTATCTTATTATATTTTATTATCCTTCATTATCTTATTATATTTCATTTTTCTTCATTATCTTTTAATATTTTATTATCCTTCATTATCTTATTATATTTTATTATCCTTCATTATCTTATTATATTTCATTTTTCTTCATTATCTTTTAATATTTTATTATCCTTCATTATCTTATTATATTTCATTTTTCTTCATTATCTTTTTATATTTTATTATCCTTCATTATCTTGTTATATTTCATTGTTCTTCATTATCTTTTTATATTTTATTATCCTTCATTATCTTATTATATTTCATTGTTCTTCATTATCTTTTCATAGTTTATTAAACCTCATTATTATATTATATTTTGCTATTCCTCATGGACATAATATTGATATCTTATCATGTCTATGTTATATACTAAGTATATACCACCTTCCATTGGAGATAGGAGACACCTGTCCACCCAGTAAGAGATTTACCCTTCTTTTTCTGTGTCTGTGAGACAAAAAGTGAAGCAAAATCTCTTTAAAGAACACAAACAACAAAATAAATGGACAGGGATCTAAACTATTTCCTACTCTATCCAGGAAAAAAAAAAAGTTGGGCTATAAATTCATTTTAAAGTACTAAGGGCTCCCATACGCCAGTCTAAACAAGCACCAAATCCACTTATTATGTGATGCACAAGCCTCAGAAAACTGCCTTTACCTTCCCTGACTGAGCCAAATCCTCCTTTATTTGTGTCTCACGCAGTCCCCCTCCCAGACACTGCAGCTCCCAGTGGGAGGGTTTCAGCAAAAGAGGCGTTGCTTTCAGTCTAGAAAGCAGTGGGTGCGGCTTGGAGTGGCCAGGTGTTGATTGACAACCCATGTGCTTGTGAATGATGCTGATGGACACGCCCACAGCATCATCTTCTCCTCCTGCTGTAGTGTGAGCGCGCCCAGCCTACGTGATAATGACAATTCTGCTCTGTATTTAGGAGCGGAGCAGCATTGTTGGCACCGCACCACAGAAAGCTGCATTAGGTGGACTCCACTAACAGGTATTCGTAGAGCTTTGCAGGGGGAGTAAGTGAAAACAGTGTATATAATTAATGAATATAAATAAATACATATACAATATATATATAAAATATATATATACAAAAATATATCAAATATAAAATACATATACAAAATATATTGTAGTACACATACAATATATATATACACAAAAATATATAAAATACATATACAAAAAAATACATATATATATATATATATATATATATATATTAGTGGTTAGCACATCTGCCTTGCAGTAAATGGGTCATGGGTTCAATTCCCGACCATGGCACCTCCTGCATGGAGTTTGCATGTTCTCCCTGTGCTTGCGTGGGTTTCCTCCGGTTACTCCAGTTTCCTCCCACATTCCAAAGACATGCTGGTAGGTGAATTGATTCCTGTCCAAATTGGCCCTAGTATGTATGAATGTGAGTTAGGGACCTTAGATTGTACACCCCTTGAGGGTTAGGGACTGATGTGAATGTCCAATATATATATATGTAAAGCACTGCGTAAATGGACAGCGCTATATAAGTACCTAAAATAAATAAATATATATTACACATAATATATATATATATATATATATATATATATATATATATATGAAATACATTTACAAAATATATTGTATTACACTATATATATACAAAAATATATAAAATAAATATACAAAAAAAATTATATATACATACATATATATATATATATATATATATATATAATTTATTTATTTATTTTTTAAATTGGCCACAGATCCAAATTAAATGACTCAAATACGCTGATTTATTAATAGGGAGTGTTTTTACCTAGCTTAGTAGTTAAGGTGGAGCTGTGCTCTCTTTGAATGCTGGATAAAGTGCAAGGAAAATAAAAGAATAAAATTAAAATAGTATTTTTTCCTTCCACCTGATTGGATGACTGTAGTGAGCACAATGTTATCCTATTTACTAAGTTCCGCAAGTGTTTTTTTTTTTAATATGATCGTTTTTGTATCCTTTAGCAGATTAATGCCACCTTCTCCCCCCTAGCATTCAAGCCCATCAGCATAACAGCCTGGCAATGTATATTTTTTAGGAGGAGAAATCAGCAATGGCAAAATCTGTATTCCCCTCAGGATGGGTTATCTTTAAAATTAGTTTGGAGGAGGAAAGTGCAAATAAATCTAAAATCTGGTGCAGCTGTGCATGGCAGCCAATCAGCGTCTAGCTTCATCTTGTTCAGTTAAGCTTTGACAATAAAACCTGAAAGCTGATTGGTTTCTATGCAGAGCTGCACCAGATTTTACACTCTCCAATTGTAGTAAATCAACTCCATTGCATGTAATTGGGGTGTGTAACTGCAGAACACAGAGCCCAAAGACATGAGCTTCAAACACAATTAAAATAAATTTTCTTGATACACCAAATATATACTGACTATATTACTGCTTACTACAGCAACTGTGTCATCATGCATGTGTTGTAAATTAGTCTAATCATAGGTATTCAAATGTTAAAACTAAATTTCAAACAATTTATTTTTTGGTCACATTTTGTCTACTTAATTTTGTTTAAACATTATGTAAAATAAAAAAATAAATATCATGATTTTTTTTTTTTTAAATAATGTCTGAATATACACTTTCTGCTTATACAATTTATTATAGCAGCAATACTATTACTATTATACGAATAGAAATAATAATTATTATTCTACTAATTTTAATAATAAATAAAATGCTAATAATAATTTTATTATTATTATTATTATTATTATTAATAATAATAATAATAGCAGCAATTTTATTACTACTATAAATCACAATACAACTAATTCTACTGCCAATATTAACAGTTAATAATAATTTTTCTGTTACTTCTGCTACTGCTACTACTAATAAGTGTAAGGTCACTATTGCTGCTGCTGCTGCTGATACTACTACTACTGCTACTACTAATAAAAAAATAATAATTTACATACTACAATAAAACAATAAAAATTTTACTAGTATTACTAATATTAATTTCCGTAACTACTACTACTACTAAAAATAATACAAATAAATAATTTGAATATTACAACTAAATATAAAAAATGTACTCTTGTTATTAATAATAATTTCCCCAATACTATCACTACTACTACCTATAGTAGTATTAATAATATTAATAATAATAATAATAATAATAATCATACAAATAAATAATTTAAATACTACAACTAAATATAAAAATGTTACCACTTTTACTAATAATAATTTCTCTTACTACTACTAGTAGTAATAATAATAATAATAATAATATTTATACATATAAATAATTTGAATACTACAACTAAGTATAAACATTTTACTACTGTTACCAAAAATAATTTCCTTCACTACTACTAATACTACTACTACCTTTAATAACACTAATACTAAAATAATATTAATTGTAAAACTAGTACTAAGAATAATTCTACATTCTGTGTCACCTTCCTTTTGTGTCCTAGCTGAAAATGCATTTAATATTCATCATGAGTTTGAACGCATGCATTTTAAATTGTATATGTGTATTTAAATTTTTTTTAATCTTTTTTTTTTTTTTAAATCAAGAAAATCCAAATATTTGAAAGCCAAGCAGTGTCATGGTCAACTTACTGTAGCTTAGGAGTTATTTTAACTGTTTTGAATATCAACAGACAAATATCACAAATGTGAGGAACTCTTATTTATCACAAAAAAATTTTCTATAAAAATTTTGTATTTATTTATTCATTTTTAATTAACCGTTGAAACCTTTATTGATCACAAATTGTTATTTTATCCCAATAATCATTAATTTATCTCATCTTGAATTGGCTCCTTTTTCTGCCTTCCTGTGTAGACTCCTCATAGAACCTTACAGCTATTGGCAGCCTGGTGGAAATCGGATTTAGGAATCGAAGACCTTAGTGATATCGAGCTATTATGAAGTTCAGACTTGTCAAATGCATAGGGTTGATCTAAAATTTTAATTAGCTAGAAACTTTATTGTATATATGGTGGTAAAACTGAATAACGTGCGGTGATATGGTATGCTTGGTGAAATACCTCTACAGTGCAATGCTAAGCAGGGGCGGACTGACCATTTGGAAACTCGGGAACTGTCCGAGGGCCCGGGGTCAGTAGGGGGCCCCAGGAGATGCCCCTGGTACCTTTCTCATAGGCTTTTTTGAGTTTGGGCAAGATACAGGGGCCCCATTATCCCCTATTGCCCAGGGGCCCCATGAGTTGTCAGCCCGCCCCTGATGCTAAGTATAGTAAGGGTGCAACTACGGCCATAGCTGACTATGCGGCTGTATGGGGCCCAGAATCACAGGTGGTGGGCCCAGAGCTGTCTAATCACAGGTGTAATAGCATTTTAGATATACAGTAGAGTTAGATAAAATGAATGTAAAGTTTGCAATGAAAACAATTAATAATCTGTATCACTATAGGAATTGTTGGTGAAAGTGACGGGGTCCCCAGAATGATTTTGCTATGGGGCCCTATCACACATAGCTGATGTATTGTATACCAGTCATTAAACTGCAGTATCACACAAGGAGTGTTTATAGTGCCTAAAGTATATGTAGATAAACCAGATAACTAAAATCTCACTTTACATTTAAAGCGCTTACATACTTCAAAAGCAATTTTCATTATTTATATAATTTGCAGTTTTTTTTATTAAACATAATATTAAGTTATTATTTTTATAGACTAGTATTATTAAAATATTCCCTGGTGATCCTGCCATGAAGGTCTTTGCTCAGGCGCTTCCTGTTATAGAGTGACAACACTCTGTCCCTGTCTCTCATTTGTGTTCCTACGTTGTCACCCTGCGGCTTCTGCAGGAAGGGGCCATTCCAACACACAATGCACAGATGTGGTCCACCGTTGTCGCCGTGTCAGGAAATCTACTCTGAGAAATGCCATGAAGCCATCTCTGGAGGGCATGTAGACATCAAGTAGGTGCAAAGATTCTGCAGGAGAAGCAGGAAAAGATGAAAAAGAGATTAAATGTATTTATATATATATATATATATATATATATTTATTTTTTTTTTCTTTAAATATATATTTATATATTTTATATATATATATTTATATATTTTTTTTTTTTTAAATATATATTTATATATATATTTTTTTATATTTTATATATATATATATATATATATATATATATATATGTGTGTGTGTATGTATATATATATATATATATTAAAAAAAAAAAAGACAATCGTCTATGATACACCGTGCTTTACGAAACTAAATGTCATTGGGTGAGGGTTTACATCTACTTTAACCCAGTAGCAGAATATCACATATATTGTGCCTGTAAGTACAGATTGGCCTTGATTTATTTAACAGCAGTGCCCTCATAAAGAGCTGATGGTGTTTAAAATGACATACTAAAATTTAGGAAAAATATATATCAACATACAGTACAACTTTAAAGTGCCTAATCTGTTTTGATTGGAACAAAAAATTATTCATTTATTAGGATTACAAAAATGTATATAATTAGATTTATTGTAAAAGTGTTTATTAAAAGTAAACCTCTCCTGAGAAAACCACAGAGGCTGTCATTGATTACACTCTTCAAAAATTGCAAGTTGATTGGCTTTCTCTGGCCTTAATATTTTTTTAGACCCAAAACATGCAGGAGAAGTCAGAAATCTTAATTTCCTATTGTACAGCGCTGAGCAAACCCTTTGGCGCTATATAAACTTGATGTAATAATAATAATAATAATTTGCATACTTGCTCTGTCCTATGGATGAAATGTATAGTTCTGCTTTAGGGATGATGAAATGCCCACAGGAGACTGTGAAGAGGGTATGCTTTCTTTATTTGTGAAGGGGCAATGGTGCCCTCTTGTGACCATAGTAAAAACCTTTTTTTAATTTAATTTTTTTTTTAAATTTCAGTTGTATTCATACATTTTTTTTATTTTTATTAATTTTATTTTTATGTTATTAACTTTTTTTTCTTATTTTTATTCATTTCAATTGTATATTATTTGTTTTTTTTTTTTTAGTTTTTTTCTTATTTTTATTCATTTCAATTTTGTATTATTTGTTTTTAATTTTTTTTATATATAATAATATTAATATAACTACATTTTTAATGTTTATTAATTTTAATATGTTATGTTATATTATGTTATTGTTGTATTAGGTTATTCATTATTTATTTTAATTTTTTTTCATTTCTTTTCCTTTTAACTTTTTTTCTGTGTTTTGTTGTTTGCATGTTTACCCGTTTGGCATATTTAAAGACTTACAGTAGATCTAAACTCAATCACTAAGATTTACCGTGTTAATGTCAGTTTTATTTTAAATAAAAATATATGTAAAAGAAAAAATTGGATTTAGGAATTGAACACCTGAGCGATAATGAGCTAATATGAAGTTCAGACTTGTCAAGTGCATAGGGTTGATCTAAAATTGTAATTCGATAGAAACTTTATTGTATATATGGTGATTATACTGAATAACATGTGATGATATGTTATGCTTGGTGAAATAATTCTACAGTGTGATGCAAAGTATAGCAAGGGTGCAACTACGGCCATAGCTGACTATTAAAATGAAATAAAAATATATGCAAAAAAAAAATATTTTTTTAATTTCTCTATGTACCAAAATTTTTTTTATTCATTTTATTGTTATTTTATTCCTTTATTTTTATATATATATATATATATATATATAACTCAACCACTAAGATATACCATGTTGAATGTCAGTTAAGCAGGGTTATTTAATAAAAATATATGCATTTTTTTATTTCTTAAAATTTTTTATATACCTAAATATTTTTATTTTTATTAATTTTATTGTTATGGTATTCATTTATGTGTATATCTATATATATAGTCACGGACAAAAATATTGGCACCCCTGCATTTCTGTCAGATAATGCACTGTTTCGCCCAGAAAATCGTTGCAATTACAAATGTTTCTGCATTCTCATGTTTATTTCTTTTGTTTGCATTGGCATGACACAAAAAAGTGGAGAAACAAAGTCAAATCTGACACATTCCACGCAAAATCCCAAAAATGGACTGGACAAAATTATTGGCACCTTCTCAAAATTGTAAGGAATAATTGCATTCCAAGTTTGTGATGCTCCTGTAATTTGTAATTAAAAAGCTGAATCATTGACTCAACCTTTCTGTTGTGTGTCTCTGTGTGCCACATGGAGCATGGAGAAGAGAAAGAACAGCAAATAATTGTCTGAGGATTTGAGAATAAAAATTGTGGAAAAGCATGGACAATCTCAAGGTTACAAGTCCATCTCCAGAGATCTTAATGTTCCTATGTTCACTGTGCACAACATTGTCAAGAAGTTTACAGCCCATGGCACTGTAGCTAATATCTATGGACGTGGACGACAGAGATTGCATTGATCAAAGACTGCAATGAAGGATTGTTGGAAGGGTGGATAAAGAACCTCGATCAACTTCCAGACAACTTCAGGCGGAACTTCAGGCACAGGGTACACCTGTGTCAGCTCGCACTATACGTCGCCATCTGAATGAAAAGGACGCTATGGTAGGACACCAGGAGGACCCCACTGCTGACACAGAAATATGGTAGGAGACCCTGGAGGACCCCACTGCTGACACAGAAATATGGTAGGAGACCCAGGAGGACCCCACTGCTGACACAGAAATATGGTAGGAGACCCTGGAGGACCCCACTGCTGACACAGAAATATGGTAGGAGACCCAGGAGGACCCCACTGCTGACACAGAAATATGGTAGGAGACCCAGGAGGACCCCACTGCTGACACAGAAATATGGTAGGAGACCAAGAGGACCCCACTGCTGACACAGAAATATGGTAGGAGGCCCTGGAGGACCTCAATGCTGACACAGAAATATGGTAGGAGACCAGGAGGACCCCACTGCTGACACAGAAATATGGTAGGAGACCAGGAGGACCCCACTACTGACACAGAAATGTGGTAGGAGACCCAGGAGGACCCCACTACTGACACAGAAATATTGTAGGAGACCCAGGAGGACTCCACTGCTGACACAGAAATATGGGAGGAGACCCAGGAGGACCCCACTGCTGACACAGAAATATGGTAGGACACCAGGAGGACCCCACTGCTGACACAGAAATATGGAAGGAGACCAGGAGGACCCCACTACTGACACAGAAATATGATAGGAGACCCTGGAGGACCCCACTACTGACACAGAAATATGGTAGGAGACCCAGGAGAACACCACTGCTGACACAGAAATATGGTAGGAGACCAGGAGGACCCCACTACTGACACAGAAATATGGTAGGAGACCCAGGAGGACCCCACTGCTGACACAGAAATATGGTAGGAGACCAGGAGGACCCCACTACTGACACAGAAATATGGTAGGAGACCCAGGAGGACCCCACTGCTGACACAGAAATATGGTAGGAAACCCAGGAGGACCCCACTGCTGACACAGAAATATGGAAGGAGACCCAGGAGGACCCCACCGCTGACACAGAAATATGGTAGGAGACCCAGGAGGACCCCACTGCTGACACAGAAATATGGTAGGAGACCCAGGAGGACCCCACTGCTGACACAGAAATATGGTAGGAGACCCAGAAGGACCCCACCGCTGACACAGAAATATGGTAGGAGACCCAGAAGGACCCCACTGCTGACACAGAAATATGGTAGGAGATCAGGAGGACCCCAGTTGGAGAGACCTGGAGCAGTTGGTGAAAGAAGAGCGCTCCAAAATTCCATTAGAGAGGTGGAAGAAACCCATTGATGGTTACAGGAAACCATTGATTTCAGTTATATTTTCCAAGAGGTGTGCTACCAAATATTAAATTGAGGGTACCAATAATTTTGTCCAGTCCATATTTTTGGGATTTTGCATGGAATGTGTCAGATTTGACTTTTATTTCTCCGCTTTTTTTGTGTCATACCAATATAAACAAAAGAAATAAACATGAGAATGCCGAAACAATAGATCCCAAGCAACAACAGACCCCCCAACAGCAATAAGAGATCTCCCCACAGCCAGCATCAATGGACCCTTCAGCACTGAGCAATGATAGACCTCTCCCTCAACAGTAGATCCCTCCCAGGGACAAATGACACCCCCCTCAGCAAAATAAGACCCCCATAGCAACAATAGAACACAGAAGCAAATATCAAGTAAATTGTATGGGATTTTTTAAATAATACCAAGAAAAGCAGTAAAATTGATCATGCAGCAACATGATCCCCCGGCACCAATGGACCACCCACAACAAAATACCCCCCCAGCAACAACAGACCCCAGACAGCAACAACAGATCTCCCCACCGCCAGCATCAATAGACCCTCCTGCAACAGTAGGGATCTACTCCCAGGAACAATCGAACCCCCAGCAAAATAAGACTTACCCCAGCAACAATAGACCTTCCCAGCTGCAATAGATGCCCCCGCAGAAATAGATCCCCCTGCAGCCAGCATCAATAGATCCTGCAGCGCACTCCAGCACCCCTTGCTACTACATACTGTACATTCAGTGCTGGAGGCCCGGAACTGCATTCCCCCATGTTCCCGATGAGAAAAAGCCCAAATATACTGTATATATATATATATATTACCAAAAGTATTGTCTCCGCCCTCCCAACCATGTGATTCAGGTGTTCCAATCCCCTCCATGGACACAGGTTTATACAATCATATACTGGGCCAGCCCTCCAAATCATTGGATTTAGATGTTCCAATCCCCTCCATGGCCACATGTCTATGCAATCAAGCCCCTAGGCATGCAGACTGTTTCTACAAACATTGGTGAAAGAATGGGTCGCTCTCAGGAGCTCAGTGACTCCAAGCGTGGTCCTGTGATAGGTGGTCACCTGTGCAATAAGTCCATCCGTGACATTTCCTGGCTACTAAATATTCCACGCTCAACTGTTAGTGGGATTATAACAAAGTGGAAGCAACTGGGAACAACATCAACTCAGCCACGATAAAGATAAAAATAAAGACCTCCAAACTTCATGTGGCCTTCAGATTAGCACAACAGTGCGTAGAGAGCTTCATGGAATGGGTTTCCATGGCCGAATAGCTGCATCCAAGCCTTCCATCACCAAGTGCAATGCAAAGCGTCGGGTGCCGTGGTGTAAAGCACGCCGCCACTGAACTCTAGAGCAGTGGAGACGTCTTCTCTGGTGTGACCAATCACGCTTCTCTGTCTGGCAATGCGATGGACGTGTCTGGGTTTGGCGGTTGCCAGGAGAACAGAACTTTTCTGGCTGCATTGTGCCAATTGTAAAGTTTGGTGGAGGGGGATTATGGTGTGGGGTTGTTTTTTAAGGGTTGGGCTTGGCCCCCAAGTTCCAGTGAAGAGAACTCTTAAGCCATCAGGGGATGGCCCCTTCCTGTTCCTTCCAACATGACACCAGTGTACAAAGCAAGGTCCATAAAGACATGGATGAGCGAGTTTGGGGTGGAGGAACTTGACTGTCCTGCACAGAGTCCTGACCTCAACCACATAGAACACCTTTGGGATGAAATAGAATGGAGACTGCGAGCCAGGCCTCCTCCCCCGACATCAGTGCCTGACCTCACAAATGTGCTTCTGGAAGAATGGTCCAACCTTCCCATAGACACCCTCCCAATCCTTGTGGACGGCCTTCCCAGAAGAGTTGAAGCTGTTATAGCTGCAAAGGGTGGGGCCAACTCAATATTGAACCCTGCGGACTAAGACTGGGATGCCATTGAAGGTCATGTGTTTATAAAGGCAGACGGCCCAATACTTTTGGCAATATAGTGTGTGTGTATACAGTATATATCTATCCATTCAGTTGTATCCGACCCTTGGTGATTGCATGGACTGTCACTCGTAAGCGACTTTTTCCATGAATTCTCTTAGCAATTATTTTTACAGGGTAGGTTGCCAGGTCTTTCCCCAACCCCCACCATGCAGGAGATCCCACATGGCCAGGGATGAAACTAGGACAATTTAGACAGGAGCCAATTAACCTACCAGCATGCCTTTGGAGTGTGGGAGGAAACCGGAGCACCTGGAGAAAACCCACACAAGCACAGCGAAAATGCAAATTCCATGCAGGAGGCGCCATGGTCAGGAATCAAACCCATGACCCATTTACTGCAAGGGAGACATGCTAACCACTAAACCACTGTGCCTCCCACCATAGCTGTATATAATTATATATAAATAAATGTGTATCCAATGAAAAACACATTATGGGATGTGATGGGTTAATATCTATGGACTGTGTGTGCGTGTGGTATACAGGGGCGGACTGACAACTCATGGGGCCCCCGGGCAATAGGGGATCATGGGGCCCCTGTGTCCTTGCCCAAACTCAAAAAAGCCTATGAAAAAGGGACCAGGGGCATCTCATGGGGCCCCCTACTGACCCTGGGCCCTCGGGCAGTGCCCGATTTTCCAAATGGTCAGTCCGCCCCTGGTAGTATACTATATATATATACATACATACACATACACTGTATATACATAGGGAAGCCCCAATCCTAATTTCTATTTGGTAGGGATTGAGGCCTAGTAATAGTCCATATTAACCCATCACATCCCATAATGTGTTTTGCATTGGATACACATTTATTGACACACAAATAGTATTCCTTGATATTGTTGATCCAGGGAATAGCTGATTGCCCTCTCTGGGGTCAGGAAGGAATTTACTTTCTCTTCCCTGGAGCAAGTTGCATCATGGTTTATTGGGGGGCGGGGGTTGTGCCTTCCTCTGGATCACCTTTGTGTATAGGAGGTTTTCTATTTTTTTTTAGTTGAACTAGATGGACTTGTGTCTTTTTTTCAGCCTGACTAAATACAGTATGTAACTATGAGATGTAAAAGCATAATGAAGGAAGAAGAAAATAAAAGGTGTCTTTTCACTTGGGTTTTGATGCATTTCCTACTTGAGTTTCCATGCATTTACATCGATTTACAAATGTTAACATCTGTTTCATCCATTTATATGAGTCTCCCATAACATAAACCACATTCTTGGTTCTCTGATCACTGCAGGTAAAGGTGCAGCATGCACAAACATGTAATCGTTAGCCGCATACACATTATTTTATTACACCAACACAGCTACATGATGATAATGGGAATCAGGCCTGAGGATATATTCACATCTGAGTAGTTTCCGGCAGAATGAAGAACCGGGCTGACGGAAGTAACAACAGAAGTGTTTGTGACATCGGATTTCATGAGCTTTAAAGTGGGACTCAAATATGACATATAGGACGCATTAACACCAAGACAAGGCAATGGATATGGATCTTTAACCCGTACGAATGAGTCACTGGCTTGGCTTTGGCCGCTCTTCCACAAAAGAAAGGGACTCCCAAGAAATAGGGAAATGAAGAACTCCATACATACAATGAAGAACTCTTATACATGAGCCAAAAGAACGCCTAAAAGAAGTCTATAGAGTCCAAAGTCCTTTAAGTCACACCAAGAAGCACCAACATTTTTTGTGGGGTCAAAAATCCCCCTTCTGTCTGGAGCATCACGTCAGCCTTCAGAGAGGTCTTGACAGCAGTAAGGACGGTGTATGTGGACGCATGGGCACATCTACCACAGATACTGGTGCCTAGTGGCCTATTTAAACCCGGGCTCTGCGTGGGATCAATGATGGACGATCCTTCATCTTGTATCTCTGTTATTCCTTATCCTGAATCTGCTTGACTCTGTTATTAACCCGGCTTCTATCTGACCTGCCTCTGGATTAGTACTGCCTGTTTATGTTTGCTACCTAGCTGTGTTACCGACCTTGGACTGGACTCGACCAAGATTTTGTACCTCATTGCCTGCACATTGCCAGCCTCTCCTCATCCCTGACTTTGATCTTGTTTGTGATTTAGTGCCTTCCTGCTCGGCTGCTACCAAACTTGGTTTGTGGCTATGCTCTCTACTAGGCTGAGTGAAGTCGGGGTGCCCTCCTCATTGCGCTTCTGCTTACCTGACACCAACGCTCTGCAATTCCAGCTTCCTGGCACCTGTGCCCTTCCATTGCCCTAGCAGGACCTATCTCAATCTTCAGGGGTGTTTGGATGGAAATTGTGCAAGAGGCTACCCTCATCAGCTCAAGCTGATCATACAGGCATGTGACATCTACATCAGGGCTTTAACCAAGAAGTGATAGAGGCAGAATCACTCACCAAGGCCTAGTTTACACTTGTTGCCAGTGGGGTGGTTAAAATAGGCAGTTGAACTTTCATATGTCATCTGGTGGATGCCCCAACTAGAAATAATGAACTGCTGGATCTACTATTCACAAAAAACACAGAACAGATTGCAGATGTGGATGTAAGGGATCATTTGGAAAACTGTGTTCACGAGAGGAATATCATGCTTGTATGATACATAAGCATTGGAATGTATGGAATCCTTAATAGTTTGAACCATTATACTTCCATGATGGTTGTACTCCATTCAGGGGCGGACTGACAACTCATGGGGCCCCCTGGGCAATAGGGGATCATGGGGCCCCTGTGTCCTTGCCCAAACTCAAAAAAGCCTATTAAAAAGGTACCAGGGGCATCTCTTAGGGCCCCTACTGACCCCGGGCCCTCAAGCAGTGCCCGAGTTTTGAAATGGTCAGTTTGCCCCTGCACCCAACACTGCATCCAGAGGGGGTTGTACACATGCCATGACAGCAATTCTTTGCTTTATAACACTGGCCAAAATTATACCCCCTGTCACCTTCACTGGACAATACTGCTGCCAAACATGACCCATTCAAGTGAAAGGGGCTGCGTTGCCACCGTCCTGCAAACACATGCAATAACACCATACTGGAATTTTCAAGGCAATGCATACCCATAGATGAGGACTGTGGTTACTCACCTGTCCTGTTGCCCCAGAGAAATTGTCTACCCCAAAATCCAGCAATGTTAATTTCCTGGGTCCTCCACAGCTTTCATTGGATCCTCCTCTCGGCCTTTATGTCATTACAGGATACAGGGGGTGATGTAGAGATCAGTAGGAGTAACAATTATGGGGAGGACCCAAGAGTTTAATACGCCCAGAAGTGTCGGTTTCCCAGAGTATTGCAGGGCGTGATATTTTCAGAGCAGTATTCAGTGGCACAGGCATAGGCAGGGTGAATTTCAGTATAGTGGTTGGGTTGCTTTAAAGTAGACTAGCAAAAGTGTATTATTCGAGCAGGCTAAATACCAAAATTTACATCAGGGAAACGGAATGGATTGCAGAAGTGTGTGTCCCTGCATTGGCATGGAAGCACATACAGCAGTTGGGATGCTGGGTGCTGCCAGTTATGATGGACAAAAGTCTATAGTGTATGTCCATATCTATTGTTCCATGACACTGAGATGTCTAGTTCTGCTGGGATGACTTAATGTGTGATATCTTTCTATGAAGTCATGAAGGAGGCCAGTAATGAAGTCATGAAAGTTATGAAGGAGGCCACTAATGAAGTCATGAAGGTATAAAGGAGACCAGTAATGAAGTCATGAAGGAGGCCAGTAATGAAGTCATGAAGGTTATGAAGGAGGCCAATAATGAAGTCATGAAGGTATAAAGGAGGCCAGTAATGAAGTCATGAAGGTTATGAAGGAGGCCAGTAATGAAGTCATGAAGGTTATGAAGGAGGCCAGTAATTACTGTAGGTCATGAAGGTTATGAAGGAGGCCAGTAATGAAGTAATGAAGGTATGATGGAGGCCAGTAATGAAGTCATGAAGGTTATGAAGGAGGCCAATAATTAAGTCATGAAGGTATAAAGGAGGCCAGTAATGAAGTCATGAAGGTTATCAAGGAGGCCAGTAATGAAGTCATGAAGGTTATGAAGGAGGCCAGTAATGAAGTCATGAAGGTTATGAAGGAGGCCAGTAATGAAGCCATGAAGGTTATGAAGGAGGCCAGTAATGAAGTCATGAAGGTATGAAAGAGGCCAGTAATGAAGTCATGAAGGTTATGAAGGAGGCCAAAATTGAAGTCAGCGAGATAAAGAAGGAGGTCAGTAAGCAGGGCAGGCAGCTTTTACCTCGGCACTAGCTCCAGAATGGTTGGAACTGTACCAGCCAAAGCCAAAATCATCCACCAGGCATGTCCAAATCAGACATTTTCCATGTGACCTGCCACAATGTAAAGAGTCTGAGGGCTCATTTAGATCTTTGTTTGTGTGTAGAGATGTGTTTTCTGATAGATTGGTACCTTGCCATGTGTCCTTGTGCATCCCCTTTGTGCGTTGACATACGTTAGATGCACACCAATCCCATTTTGAATTTGGGATTTGAAGTGAGTAGATTTAACAGCCATTGACCAAGACTTCTTAATATCCATTGCCATTGACTTTTTTTTTTCTTTTAAGCCCTTGATGGGGTGCACAAAAACAAAACACTGTGTGAACCAAAAAAAGTGAACGTAGATTGTGTCATATGGGCCCCTCCTAAAATGGAAGGACCAATCCCTGATCCCGTGGGGTGCAAGACACCTGATGGGGGAAAAGGCACACTCAGGTCCACCTAGCCAAAAAGCCTGGCAGATACCGCTCCTAATGATCAGCTGAAACTGACCAACAAGTGCTGAGTGAGGGGCTCTCCGGAAGAGAGACCTTGTCAAGGTAGGAGAGGAAGGAACCTAAGGGCCACACATTATCCTCCCTAGACTTCAGGGTAGGACAACACCCTACAATCCTTGGATCAGCTGAAACTGACCAACAAGTGCTGGGTGAGGGGCTCTCCGGAAGAGAGACCTTGTCAAGGTAGGAGAGGAAGGAACCTAAGGGCCACACATTATCCTCCCTAGACTTCAGGGTAGGACAACACCCTACAATCCTTGGAATGGAAAAAAACACATATAGATGCAGGTGACACACACATGGAGAGAAATTAAAAATAAAATGCCAGTGCATGTGTAATGAATAGGCCTTGTGGTCTGGTAACAAAAATTGCCCCAGTCTTGACCAAAAGGCCTAGCCCATGAGATGAAGTGCAGAAAAAAGCATTTGGTGTTGTGGCCAAAGTTCGTTTTCACACAGTGGGTCCCAAACCTATAGTGTTACTCGGCACCACTCCCAGGGCCCGTTTGACACCTTCTGCCTTCCCAGCCCCCACTGGGCACCTCAGAACTTGCAAAACTAAGGAAACACTCCTGACCCCCACTTTACCCAGTTGCCATTTGATTTGGTGTCTTTTCCATTAGGTCCATGCAAATAGTGCGAACAAGATCTTAAAATGTCACAGCCACTCCATTGCCTACCTTGCTACAGTAGTCAACTAGACAAAAATAATTTTTCAAAATTTTTTTTTCGGAAAGTCAGTTTACTTGATCTTTGCTATTTTATGAAATATTTGTTGTTTTCCTTGGACATGAATCAAACCGATTTTCACACAAGACCATCAAGGATGAAGAACTGTTCCATCTGCTGTCTGTGCTCCATCGACTTGAGGCTGCAGCAGAGGTTTATCCAGCATTGCCGGTGTATCCAGAGCACAGCGCGGGCTGTTAATATATCAGCCATTGGCCCCCATCAAAGGTGAAAAGCAGAGAGAGAGGAATCTGGAGGAATACAGAAATGTCACCTGAGGCTGCAGATCACGCCTGGCTTCATAAAACGGCCACAACATCAAAGAGGACATTTTCCCCTCCAACGAGCCTCGTCATTGGCTGGAGCGTGTTTATTCTACAAGAATTTAATCTGACTTCTTTATCTTCCCTGATAGAGGGACCCTGGCCAGTCACAAGGGACAATTCAAGTTTTTTGGTTTGTTAAGTCACCTGTAAAGGTGCAATCAATAAAAGGAAAAACCTGTTTGAAGATGGCCATAAAAGTTGTAAAGTCTTTCCTGAATTTTGTGTTCCAATCAATGTCCCCCCCTGCCCCCGAGGCCATAGATGTATTATATCCTGAAGACCAATAGCTGTATTCCACAAAGAGGCCAAATGGGAGCAAATGAGAGACATTCCTTGTGGGGGTGTACATACACTTTAAGGGGTCTATTTATGATAGTTAATTAATTGCATAATTTATTTAATTAAATCTCAGCATCTACACAAAAGTCACAAATAACACCCATAATGTTTGTAATATGTGTGTAATGTCAATCATTACTTTTTGTTTTTCCCAGAGTGAACGAAACATTTACTAACATTCAGTCTGAAGAGAAACAAGCCCTTAGAACATTCAGCCAGAAAGGTTTAGGAACATTCGCCTGATAGAGAAAATAGCCTAACACAATAGCCTAAGAACATTCGACCAGAAATGTTGAAGAACATTCGAATGATAGAGAAAATAGCCTAACACAATAGCCTAAGACCATTCGACCAGAAATGTTGAAGAACATTCGAATGATAGAGAAAATAGCCTAACACAATAGCCTAAGAACATTCGACCAGAAATGTTGAAGAACATTCGAATGATAGAGAAAATAGCCTAACACAATAGCCTAAGACCATTCGACCAGAAATGTTGAAGAACATTCGAATGATAGAGAAAATAGCCTAACACAATAGCCTAAGAACATTCGACCAGAAGTGTTGAAGAACATTCGACTGACAGAGAAAATAGCCTAACACAATAGCCTAAGAACATTCGACCAGAAGTGTTGAAGAACATTCGACTGATAGAGACGAGGCAGATCCCTTTGAGAACGGGCGTGCGCACGAAACGCATCAGGGAGGAGCCTACATGCTGACATCACGCCGCCGTGTCCACGTGATGGTCCTGCACTTTGTAAGTGCTTTTTATCCATTGATGATTTTATGCTCCACGTGGTTGCTCTTTTTTAATAAAACATAGTACACTATATGATACTGTCTCCGGGCTCGGTCTATGAGCTTGCCCTCTAGGAGGGATCCCTTTCCTTGGTTCACCGTGGGCTGGAGATGGAGACTTGGCTACTCTACTTTTGATTGTTCATTTGGTGCATCACTGGCTTCTGGAGAGATCCCACCTGTTGAAGTTGTTGAAGAACATTCGACTGATAGAGAAAATGGCCTAAGAACATTCGACTAGAAGTGTTGAAGAACATTCGAATGATAGAGAAAAGAGCCTAACACAATAGCCTAAGAACATTCAACCAGAAATGTTGAAGAACTTTCAACTGATAGAGACTAGGTGGATCCCTTTGAGAACGGGCGTGCACACGAAACAAGTCAGGGAGGAGCCTGCGTGCTGACGTCATGCCGCCACATCCACGTAATGGTCCAGCGACCATCTTTGTAAGTGCTTTTTATCCATTAATGATTTTATGCTCCACGTGGTTGCTATTTTTTTAATAAAACATAGTACACTATATGATACTGTCTCCGGGCTCGGTCTATGAGCTTGCCCTCTAGGAGGAATCCTTTTCCTTTGTTCCTTGGTGAGCTGGAGATGGAGACTTGGCTACTCTACTTTTGATTGTTCATTTGTTGTATCACTGGCTTCTGGAGAGATCCCACCTGTTGAAATTGTTGAAGAACATTCGACTGATAGAGAAAATAGCCTAACACTATAGCCTAAGAACATTCGACCAGAAGTGTTGAAGAACATTCGATAGAGGAATTAGCCTAATGCTATAGGTTAAAGTGGTTGAAAAAGCTTCAAGTTTTTTTACCTTCATGTATTCTATGCATGAAGGTAACAAACCTTCTGTGTGCAGCAGCCCCCCCAATACTTACCTGAGCCCCATCGAGATCCAGCAATGTGCCCGATAGCCTCGGCTGTCCCAGGTCTCTGACTCTCTCCCCAATGAGAGAGAGGAGGTGGGGCCAAGCCAGGGCTCCATGCGTGAATGGGCACGCAAGCTGCTTGCTGTGGGGGCACCCGACAGAAAGGAGGAGCCAGGAGAGCCTGGTGACCTGAGAAGAGGAGGATCCAGGCTGCTCTGTGCTAAACCACTACACACAGCAGGTAAGTATAGACATGTGTGTTATTTTACAAAAAAAAATAAAAAATTAACATTTAGTATTGCTTTAAAAACATTCAACAAGAAGATTTACATGACATCAGAACAATACGGAACAGAGACTAACAGTACAGACTAAGAACATTTAATCTGAAAATTTAACCCCTTCAATACTAGCCACTTTCTCCCCCTTCCTGCCCAGGCCAATTTTCAGCTTTCAGCGCTGTTGCACTTTGAATGACAGTTGCACGGTCATGCGACACTGTACCCATATGAAATTTTTCTCTTTTTTTTTAAGACAGATATAATTTTCTTTTGTTGGTATTTAATCACCACTGGGGTTTTTAATTTTTGCTGAACAAAAAATTTTTTTAATTTTTTTAAAAAAGCATTTCTCATAGTTTCTTTTATAAAATGTTGCAAATAGGTATTTTTTTCTTCTTCACTGATGTGCGTTGATGAGGCCGCACTGATGGGTTGCACTGATGGGCACTGATTGGCTGCACTGATAGGCTGCAGTGATGAGATTGTACTGATGGGAACTGATAAGCTGCACTGATGGGCCCTGATAAGCTGCACTGATGGGCACTGATGAGTCTGCACTGATGAGTCTGCACTGATGAGTCTGCACAGATAAACACTGATAGGTAGCACTGATAGGTGGCACTGATATGCTGCACTGATGGACACTAGTAAGCTGCACTGATGGACACTGATTGGCACTAATGGGGCTGCAGTGATAATCAGGGTACTGATGATCAGTGCCCTGATTATCAGTGTAAATGTGTGCTTTCACTTTGCTCACAGTGACAGCACATGAGGAAAGGAAATGCTGATAACCAGCCACTGTTTACATAGGATCAGCTCTGATTGGCCCTTTACCTTGATTTGTGATCAGCAGCGATCACAGAGCACACCCAAAAATATATAATTTTTATTATAGTATTTTTTTCAATAATATTTATTTCATTTATGGAAAACAAAAAATAATTTTTTAAAATATATATATATATAGATCGGCTTACGCTATCTAGTGTGTGTATATGTGTGTGTGTATATATATATATATATATATATATATATATATATATATAGTGTCAAAGCGATCACAGAGCACACCCAAAAATATATAATTTTTATTTTTTTATTATAGTTTTTTTTTAATAATATTTATTTCATTCATGAAAAACAAAAATAAAAAAAAGTATATATATATATATGTATATATATATATATATGTATATATATATATATATATATATATCAGCTTACCTTAGCTAGTGTGTGTATATATATAGTACACATAGAGTGTCACAGCGATCACAGAGCACACCCAAAAATATATAATTTTTTTTAAGTATTCTTTTAATAATATTTATTTCATTTATGGAAAAATGGAAAACAAAAAAATAAAATTTATTTTTTTGAAATATATATATATATATATATATATAGACATATCGGCTTACCTTACCTAGTGTGTCTATATGTGTATGTGTGTATATATATATATATCTATATATATAGTGTCACAGTGATCACAGAGCTCACCCAAAAATATATAATTCTTTTCTTCAAATATATAAGTATTCTTTTTATAATATTTATTTCATTTATGGTAAAATGAAAAACAAAAAAACTAATATTTATTTTTTTTAAATATATATATATAAATATATATATAAATCAGCTTACCTTATCTAGTGTGTGAATATATGTGTATATATATATATATATATATATATATATATATATATATATATAAAATATATATATTATAAAAAAGAAAATGCAGACACACCATAAATTAAAATAATATTGTAAGTATTATAGTGATGATTAATTAAAGTTTGTGCAGTATTTATTCTCTCTGAAAGGGATGGACATACACACAAATAATGTATACCACAATCACCAACCATCTGATTTTTGATGTACCCCAGATGCAGAGAAAACATTATGGTAAAAATGAAACCACCTGCTGAGAATAAATGCGAGTGCGTTGTCGTAGCGCATTGGGGTTCTGTTCACAATGAATGTCACCTCCATTCATTCCCGCATGTTACGTTGCGATAACGCGTGCAATCACATGTGCATTACCACAACAGGGAGCTATAAGCCAAAAGCTAAACTTTTTTTTTTTTCGGTAACTGATGTGGGATTAGTTGCTCGGTGTGTTTTTAGTTTTGATCAGGGGTGGACTGACCATTTGGAAACTCAGGCACTGCCCGAGGGCCCGGGGTCAGTAGGGGGCCCCATGAGATGCCCCTGGTACCTTTTTCATAGGCTTTTTTGAGTTTGGGCAAGGACACAGGGGCCCCATGATCCCCTATTGCCCAGGGGCCCCATGAGTTGTCAGTCCACCCCTGGTTTTGATACTTGTTTTTTTTACAATGGCCTTAATAAAATATTTACCTTTCAGATAGGTTGTAGCCATTGACTGTTTATGGTGTAATTTCGTGCAGTTGTTAAATAATTATGAGCATGACCCGGGTCATATGCTAATTTATGCAGTGTGTGGTGCTCATTAATGTGAAGTGCTAAGGTAAGTCGATGGATCTGAGTTGAATTTTCTCCGGGATAGTATGAGTAACTCACTAACTAATTTTAATGTCACCTTTTTCTTTTTTTAAATAAAAATCTGCAGACAGACTCCCAACTCACAATAGGACAATCATGCAGACAGAAGAGGGCGGAACGGTAGAACCTGTCCCAGGGAAGTAAAAGGTGTAAAAAAATTAGTAAGAATTGTATTTTGATTATGCTGCATTTATTCCTAACTCAGAGGCAGAATTAGGCTTTAATGTTTGGTAATGTGAGTGATGATTAACAGGAGGCTGGAGACCTGAGACACTGCATGTAATATGTAACTGAGGACAAGTGACACACATCATTACCCCGGTGTGTGATCTATCAACAGATTGCTGGGAGTTGTGATAACCCCCCACCATCACTTTACATGAGAATGGCAATCTCCAACTAGTGGAAATTCAAGCAGTTCCATATACTAATGAAGGGAGCAGCACCCCACAGTATGGAGGACCACAGTCTGCACTGAACTGGAAACTCAACCACAGAAAACTGATGGAAGATAAAGAACTACACTGATGTCATAAAATAGCAAAAGAAGGAATTGTATAGTGAATTGCTATGATTTTTGTTCCTGTTTACAACATTTAAAACCTTTTTTAAAAAAGTGTTTTTTTAATTTTTACCATATATTTAGTATATATTAAAAAAAAATAGTATATATTTAAGTATATTATTTTATTATTTATTTACAAAACATTTTTATTTTTTTTTACTATACATTAAAAAAAATAGAATATATTTAAGTATAATATTTTATTATTTATTTACAAAACATTTTTATTTTTTTTAGTATACATTAAAAAAAATTGTATATATTAAAGTATAATATTTTATTATTTATTTACAAAACATTTTTATTTTTTTTAGTATACATTAAAAAAAAATAGTATATAATTAAGTATAAAATTTTATTATTTATTTACAAAACATTTTTATTTTTTTTAGTATACATTAAAAAAAAAAGTATATATTTAAGTATAATATTTTATTATTTATTTACAAAACATTTTTATTTTTTTTTAGTATACATTAAAAAAAAATAGTATATATTTAAGTATAATATTTTATTATTTATTTACAAAACATTTTTATTTTTTTTAGTATACATTAAAAAAATAGTATATATTTAAGTATAATATTTTATTATTTATTTACAAAACATTTTTATTTTTTTTAGTATACATTAAAAAAAAATAGTATACATTAAAGTATAATATTTTATTATTTATTTACAAAACATTTTTATTTTTTTTACTATACATTAAAAAAAATAGTATATATTTAAGTATAATATTTTTTTATTTATTTACAAAACATTTTTATTTTTTTTAGTATACATTAAAAAAAAATAGTATATATTAAAGTATAATATTTTATTATTTATTTACAAAACATTTTTATTTTGTTTAGTATACATTAAAAAAAAATAGTATATATTTAAGTATAATATTTTATTATTTATTTACAAAACATTTTTATTTTTTTTAGTATACATTAAAAAAAAATAGTATATATTTAAGTATAATATTTTATTATTTATTTACAAAACATTTTTATTTTTTTTTACTATACATTAAAAAAAATAGAATATATTTAAGTATAATATTTTATTATTTATTTACAAAACATTTTTATTTTTTTTAGTATACATTAAAAAAAATTGTATATATTAAAGTATAATATTTTATTATTTATTTACAAAACATTTTTATTTTTTTTAGTATACATTAAAAAAAAATAGTATATAATTAAGTATAATATTTTATTATTTATTTACAAAACATTTTTATTTTTTTTAGTATACATTAAAAAAAAAAGTATATATTTAAGTATAATATTTTATTATTTATTTACAAAACATTTTTATTTTTTTTTAGTATACATTAAAAAAAAATAGTATATATTTAAGTATAATATTTTATTATTTATTTACAAAACATTTTTATTTTTTTTAGTATACATTAAAAAAAAATAGTATACATTAAAGTATAATATTTTATTATTTATTTACAAAACATTTTTATTTTTTTTACTATACATTAAAAAAAATAGTATATATTTAAGTATAATATTTTATTATTTATTTACAAAACATTTTTATTTTTTTTAGTATACATTAAAAAAAAATAGTATATATTAAAGTTTAATATTTTATTATTTATTTACAAAACATTTTTATTTTTTTTTAGTATACATTAAAAAAAAATAGTATATATTTAAGTATAATATTTTATTATTTATTTACAAAACATTTTTATTTTTTTTAGTATACATTAAAAAAATAGTATATATTTAAGTATAATATTTTATTATTTATTTACAAAACATTTTTATTTTTTTTAGTATACATTAAAAAAATAGTATATATTTAAGTATAATATTTTATTATTTATTTACAAAACATTTTTATTTTTTTAGTATACATTAAAAAAAAATAGTATATATTAAAGTATAATATTTTATTATTTATTTACAAAACATTTTTATTTTTTTTTAGTATACATTAAAAAAAAATAGTATATATTTAAGTATAATATTTTATTATTTATTTACAAAACATTTTTATTTTTTTTAGTATACATTAAAAAAATAGTATATATTTAAGTATAATATTTTATTATTTATTTACAAAACATTTTTATTTTTTTTAGTATACATTAAAAAAAAATAGTATACATTAAAGTATAATATTTTATTATTTATTTACAAAACATTTTTATTTTTTTTACTATACATTAAAAAAAATAGTATATATTTAAGTATAATATTTTTTTATTTATTTACAAAACATTTTTATTTTTTTTAGTATACATTAAAAAAAAATAGTATATATTAAAGTATAATATTTTATTATTTATTTACAAAACATTTTTATTTTGTTTAGTATACATTAAAAAAAAATAGTATATATTTAAGTATAATATTTTATTATTTATTTACAAAACATTTTTATTTTTTTTAGTATACATTAAAAAAAATAGTATATATTTAAGTATAATATTTTATTATTTATTTACAAAACATTTTTATTTTTTTTTACTATACATTAAAAAAAATAGAATATATTTAAGTATAATATTTTATTATTTATTTACAAAATATTTTTATTTTTTTTAGTATACATTAAAAAAAATTGTATATATTAAAGTATAATATTTTATTATTTATTTACAAAACATTTTTATTTTTTTTAGTATACATTAAAAAAAAATAGTATATAATTAAGTATAATATTTTATTATTTATTTACAAAACATTTTTATTTTTTTTAGTATACATTAAAAAAAAAAGTATATATTTAAGTATAATATTTTATTATTTATTTACAAAACATTTTTATTTTTTTTTAGTATACATTAAAAAAAAATAGTATATATTTAAGTATAATATTTTATTATTTATTTACAAAACATTTTTATTTTTTTTAGTATACATTAAAAAAATAGTATATATTTAAGTATAATATTTTATTATTTATTTACAAAACATTTTTATTTTTTTTAGTATACATTAAAAAAAAATAGTATACATTAAAGTATAATATTTTATTATTTATTTACAAAACATTTTTATTTTTTTTACTATACATTAAAAAAAATAGTATATATTTAAGTATAATATTTTATTATTTATTTACAAAACATTTTTATTTTTTTTAGTATACATTAAAAAAAAATAGTATATATTAAAGTATAATATTTTATTATTTATTTACAAAACATTTTTATTTTTTTTTAGTATACATTAAAAAAAATAGTATATATTTAAGTATAATATTTTATTATTTATTTACAAAACATTTTTATTTTTTTTAGTATACATTAAAAAAATAGTATATATTTAAGTATAATATTTTATTATTTATTTACAAAACATTTTTATTTTTTTTAGTATACATTAAAAAAATAGTATATATTTAAGTATAATATTTTATTATTTATTTACAAAACATTTTTATTTTTTTAGTATACATTAAAAAAAAATAGTATATATTAAAGTATAATATTTTATTATTTATTTACAAAACATTTTTATTTTTTTTTAGTATACATTAAAAAAAAATAGTATATATTTAAGTATAATATTTTATTATTTATTTACAAAACATTTTTATTTTTTTTAGTATACATTAAAAAAATAGTATATATTTAAGTATAATATTTTATTATTTATTTACAAAACATTTTTATTTTTTTTAGTATACATTAAAAAAAAATAGTATACATTAAAGTATAATATTTTATTATTTATTTACAAAACATTTTTATTTTTTTTACTATACATTAAAAAAAATAGTATATATTTAAGTATAATATTTTTTTATTTATTTACAAAACATTTTTATTTTTTTTAGTATACATTAAAAAAAAATAGTATATATTAAAGTATAATATTTTATTATTTATTTACAAAACATTTTTATTTTGTTTAGTATACATTAAAAAAAAATAGTATATATTTAAGTATAATATTTTATTATTTATTTACAAAACATTTTTATTTTTTTTAGTATACATTAAAAAAAATAGTATATATTTAAGTATAATATTTTATTATTTATTTACAAAACATTTTTATTTTTTTTTACTATACATTAAAAAAAATAGAATATATTTAAGTATAATATTTTATTATTTATTTACAAAACATTTTTATTTTTTTTAGTATACATTAAAAAAAATTGTATATATTAAAGTATAATATTTTATTATTTATTTACAAAACATTTTTATTTTTTTTAGTATACATTAAAAAAAAATAGTATATAATTAAGTATAATATTTTATTATTTATTTACAAAACATTTTTATTTTTTTTAGTATACATTAAAAAAAAAAGTATATATTTAAGTATAATATTTTATTATTTATTTACAAAACATTTTTATTTTTTTTTAGTATACATTAAAAAAAAATAGTATATATTTAAGTATAATATTTTATTATTTATTTACAAAACATTTTTATTTTTTTTAGTATACATTAAAAAAATAGTATATATTTAAGTATAATATTTTATTATTTATTTACAAAACATTTTTATTTTTTTTAGTATACATTAAAAAAAAATAGTATACATTAAAGTATAATATTTTATTATTTATTTACAAAACATTTTTATTTTTTTTACTATACATTAAAAAAAATAGTATATATTTAAGTATAATATTTTATTATTTATTTACAAAACATTTTTATTTTTTTTAGTATACATTAAAAAAAAATAGTATATATTAAAGTATAATATTTTATTATTTATTTACAAAACATTTTTATTTTTTTTTAGTATACATTAAAAAAAATAGTATATATTTAAGTATAATATTTTATTATTTATTTACAAAACATTTTTATTTTTTTTAGTATACATTAAAAAAATAGTATATATTTAAGTATAATATTTTATTATTTATTTACAAAACATTTTTATTTTTTTTAGTATACATTAAAAAAAAATAGTATATATTTAAGTATAATATTTTATTATTTATTTACAAAACATTTTTATTTTTTTTAGTATACATTAAAAAAAAAAAGTATATATTAAAGTATAATATTTTATTATTTATTTACAAAACATTTTTATTTTTTTTAGTATACATTAAAAAAAAAATAGTATATATTTAAGTATAATATTTTATTATTTATTTACAAAACATTTTTATTTTTTTTAGTATACATTAAAAAAAAAATAGTATATATTTAAGTATAATATTTTATTATTTATTTACAAAACATTTTTATTTTTTTTAGTATACATTAAAAAAAAAAGTATATATTTAAGTATAATATTTTATTATTTATTTACAAAACATTTTTATTTTTTTTAGTATACATTAAAAAAAAAATAGTATACATTTGTTATATATTTTTATTTTTTAATTATTCTAGCATGTCTTTAAGGACGATTTCATATGTCATCTGGTGGATGCCCCAACTAGAAATAGTGAACTGCTGGATCTACGATTCACAAAACACAGAACAGATTGCAGATGTGATGTAAGGGATCATTTGGAAAACTGTGTTCACAAGAGGAATATCATGCTTGTATGATACATAAGCATTGGAATGTATGGAATCCTTAATAGTTTGAACCATTATACCTCCATGATGGTTGTACCCCATTCAGGGGCGGACTGACAACTCATGGGGCCCCCCGGCAATAGGGGATCATGGGGCCCCTGTGTCCTTGCCCAAACTCAAAAAAGCCTATGAAAAAGGTACCAGGGGCATCTCATGGGGCCCTCTACTGACCCCGGGCCCTCGGGCTGTGCCCGAGTTTCCAAATGGTCAGTCCGCCCCTGACCCCATTGGTTATAATCCATTGGAGAATTATTCTTTGAAGCCTGTTTTGCCAACCAAGAAAGTGGGAGGCAACAACTATTGGTGAGTACACATCCGTGTGGGGGACACTTTGAGGCACCTGGTTATTATTAGACAGCACGTGGTGGATTCCAAAGAAGGAGGAAAAATTTCTGTGGACTTTCGATTATTATATATAATTTTTGTATTCACAGTAATTCACTGATATCATTTTATTGATTTATTCACGTTTTATTGTGTTGTACTCACTATATCACCTCATCACTATTAATTTAGCGCCACTATAACACTTTGTGTTGTTTTCTTCACTCATTTGTGTTGTTTTATTCACTCATTTGTGTTGTTTTATTCACTCATTTGTGTTGTTTTATTCACTCATTTGTGTTGTTTTATTCACTCATTCTAGCATGTTTTAAGTTTTTTTCTAAACATTTGATACATTTTGTTTCTTAGTATAAATTATAAAAAAATGTAGTATTCATTTAGTATACATTTTTAATTTTTTCCTATTTACAGTTCTAGGCAGTCACATGTTTACCAGAATAATTTCAACTGTTTACAAAACTGTGGTTTACAGAGCTCAGTACCACAAGCCAATATTTACACACACAAAGAAATGAGTCAGAGCAAGGACTCAGCATGTCTCCCCCCTCCTTTGCATGCTCTTTTTAGAGTTGGGGGTCCATTTACATTTTCACAGTGTGGTAACGCACATATTGCTGCACATTAAGCCCGGGTTCACACTGATGCGGTGTGGAATTCACAGCGTTTTCTGTGCGAATTCCGCACCGCATCAGAATGGCACCCCGTTCATGCAAACCGCTGCGGGTGTGTATGTTACGTTAACAACACCCAAAACGCGGTGCGATGTGCGGAATCGGATCGCATAGGTGTGACTACCCATGCGATCCGATTCTAGTGCGGACCCAAAAAAGGGTCCTGCACTTTTTTTGATGCGGATGCGGTGCGATTAGAGCCTTACAAAATGTTTGGCTCCAATCGCATCGCATACAATTCACATGTGATTTGCACAGGAATGCGGTGCGGTTCCTGTACGAATCACATGCAATGTACCGAGCCGTGAACATGTGAATCCGGGCTTAAGCAGCCTGTTGAACGCAATGGGCTGCCAACACACCAAAACAGTACAAAAAATGGCCACTGCCCGGTCTATAATTGGCTTTTACAGCAAGGAACACATAGATGGGCAACGCATGGTTTTTTTTTTTCTCTTTTTGACATGTGTTGCCCGTCTATGTGCTCCTTGCTGTAAAAGCCGAATTATAGACCGGGGCAGTGGCCATTTTTTGTACTGTTGAATTGTTGGTGAGTGGTTGCACTGGACACCCTGGCTGCCATTGTGGGTGGGCACAGCGCTCCTGTACCTTTAGGGAGGGGTGGGCTCCCTCAGGTTCACCTGCCCTTGGTCCATCCATTAAATGCATGTGCCTCTACTATGGGGGCTCTCAAAATTTGTAGAGTTAGGACCACAGATTATCGGGGTGCCATGACGTGGCTCTGTGGCTTACGCATGTATTTGCAAATGTGTGCTAACTAAACCCCTGTTTTTACCGTATACTGTTAGACAGGTTAATTCGGTTGTTAGTAAGCCGGCTGGCAAGTTGAGCCGGGAACTTTCTTTTCTTTTTGACAACACAGCAAAACATCCTAAAAATCAGATGTGTCGTAATATGGGCCGCATAGCTGCTAAATGGTTAGCGCTTCCACCTGGCAGTACTAGGGTCACTGGTTCAAATTCCAACCACAGCACCACCTGCCTGAAGCTTGCATGTTCTCCCTGTGCCTGTGTGGGTTTCCTCTGAGTACTCCGGTTTCCTCCCACACTCCAAAGACGTGCTGGTAGGTTAATTGGCTCCTGTCTAAATTGCCCCTAGTATGTGTATGTATGAATGTGAGTTAGGGACCTTTGATTGTACACCCCTTGAGGGTTAGGTACTGATGTGAATGTACAATATATATGTAAAGCGCTGCGTAAATTGAAGGCGCTATATAAGTACCTGAAATAAATAATAATAAATAATACGTCTAGCATTACATTGCTTTATTGCATTTGGGTGACATGCAGAACAAATGTCAATGCAGCAATGTATGTAATGGCCATTGCAATACAAAGATATCAATGAGTTCTAAATCAGAAAGAGACAGTCTGAAGGCAAACCTCTTCTGCTCTACTCTCTATTCAGAAAACACCCCGATGAGCATAGATACACCATGTCATAACTATTTGTTAAAAAAAAAAAGTAAAAAAACAGTTATTCCCTCCTTACCTTTTTCAGAAAAAAAAAAAATACTCATGGCCAGGGAATCTAGCAGTGGTTTGTAGTAATTCACTGTTCCACAGCTGCACACCCAAGCTTGGTTTTCTCTTTCTGCTTCTTGCAGGCGGTCCCATGATCACACGGTGCATCATCAGGGGGTGCAAGAACCCAGAAGAGACAGTCATCCCCCCAATGGCGCACCTTGGTGCATGCTGTGTGAGTACCCCAAGATCTCCTTGGAGGTGTGAGGCTGCAGGCAGCTGGCCTTCTGGCCTTGAGGGATTGCCCAGGCCCTGTTATGAGGGAGGATGTAACGGAACCGGACCCCCACTCCCCTGGGGTATTTCCGTTAGACTCCCGCTTTCCTGTCCGAACAAAGATCCATGGACACCACCACTGACCAAACAGGAGATAGACTGCTTTATTTTATCACAGATACAAAATATATACACAGGGAGGGGCAATACATTTAGTAACAAGAGACACACAGCAGACACCCCCCCACCAAGCCAATACACAAACACATACATCCCATAATAGTTTGCTCCCAAGCAAGACACACAATAGAATAATGGGACAACCACATGGCATTAAACAATGAACAACCCCCCCAACCCACCTATACATGTCTACACAATATCAGGACATTCCACCCTGTACCCCTAACAGGCACAGGGTTACTTACACATAATAGGGATATGGGGAGCTGAGACAGGGGTCTCCCCACCTCTCCAAAGGGGGCTGTGTTCAATGGGCCCCCCACCTAAAGTCACTCCCATCACAGAGGGTCTAGTTTGATTAATCTAGAGAGTATCCCTTTAAAGTTTTGGGATTTGGCTTGGCTCGCGTTCCATGGCAGACTCTATGTGAAGGACAACTTGTAGCATCACTCTGTGGAGAAGCATGGTTGTCCAAGAGTGGAGTGTGGTGGGGTGGAGGAAATGATGGACCAATTATTGCTTCAGTGCCCCATTCATTATAGAAGTCTATAAGCACATGGGTGGGGCTCTGGGTGTCCCTTTTCCTTTCCCGCTTGAGTTACACGGAGTGGTCATACGGAGCCTTTCAGACTTACCAGGATTTTGATTTCGAGACATTGTTTCTTGTTAGCTTAGTAATTTATTACTGCAAGTGGAAGGCACGGTGTCAGGTTTCCGCTCGGACAAAAGTCCTTCCTGTCAAGGTGTTGGTGCACAACATTTTTGGCAAAGTTGGAAAAATTCAGGGCCTTGAGAGGGACAGCTGGAGGTGGAAGGCTTGGACAAGGGTGTGGAGGAATATCAGGTCTTCGTAGCCGCTGTCTGTCAGTCTCTGGATTGGGAATTGTTTTTTCTGTACTTTCACATCCCCTAGATTTTGTTACAGTCAGATTTTTGAAAGAAAGCTGCATGCATGGGTTCAATGTTTAGTCCTTTCTTAGCCAGAGGGGGTGTTTAGGTTGAGGTAGGGTTGTGTATGGCATCATTTAGTAGTTTACTGATAGTAAAAGTATGTTTCTTTCTATATAGTATTACTGTATTTGTTATATTTGGAAAAAGGAGCGTTTTCTTTTCTGTTATCTGCTCATGAAAGCTTGCTTGTTTTTGTTTATTTATGTAAATATTCATTTTTATTCATTTTTGTAAATGTAAATATGTTTTTAACCACTTGCCCTCCAGAGAAGGCCATTTTTTGTGTTACGGCGCTGCATTACTTTAACTGACAATTGCGCGGTCATGCAGCGCTGCACCCAAATGAAATTTACGTCCTTTTTTTCCCAGGAATTGAACTTTCTTTCGGTGGCATTTGATCTCCTGTGCAGTTTTTATTTTTTGCGCTATAAACAATAAAAGACCAACAATTTTGAGAAAAAAGAACAATATTTTTGGACTTTTTGCTATTAAACATGTCCAGTAAAAAAATTTAAAAAATCAAATTTCGTCATAAATTTAGGCCAAATGTATTCTGTTCCGTGTCTTTGCCAAAAAAAATCCCAATACGTGTAAATTAATTGGTTTACGTGAAAGAAATGCCCGTAGAAAAAAAGAAAGAAATGGCGCAGGGCATACATGACTAGGCCCAGAGTGGGGAAGGAGGAACAGAAATGGTTAAGGCAGATCCAAGGGGTTTATTTTGATAGTGGGGGTATTTGGTTGGTGGAAGGTTGAGAGTAGGTGGGGTTTCCTGCACCTTAGGGTGGGGGGTTTCAGTGAGGGGGCGTCAGTTGAGCTGGAAGTCAGGAGTGTGAGATTCCCTCCCGCCCTCCCTGTTTTGGTGAGTATTGGGTCCCTCCAGGTAAAGGGGGGTTATGTTGGTTCCTGGGTGGTTGTTGGTCTTTGGTGGCGGTTCTTATCTTGGAAGGAAAAACAATGGTGTGGGACCAATCGGTGGTATGGGATGCCCGGGGACATTCCCAGTTAACCAAGGTTTAACTGGAAGGTGGTGGTGCTGCACTGCGGACGGTATGGTTGTCTCTGAGCTGGTTGGTTGCGGCTGGAGGCCTAGTGTACATGGTTGTCCGCAGGTGCAGATCGTTTGGGGGTGCCTTCGAAGACCAACAACAATTCTTTGGGTTTCTGTTATAAGGAGTGGTTGGTGTATTTAAATTTGTGTTGTTAATAAAAGGCCATGTTGGCCATTTACTCCAAAATTGGTGTCATGTGTTTTGTAAGTATAATTGGTTAAGGGGAAGGGGGGGTTTGTATGGAACGGTCATGGTGGTAATGGAGAGTTGACAAGCCTATCTCTGGTGAAATAGTCAAGTTATAGCGTTGACAAATGGCAGTACATATACTGGGATTCTTTTTGTTATTTTTTATTTTTACTAGTAATGGGGGCGATCAGCGACTTATAAAGGGACTGCGGGACTGCAGCGGCATTCTGACACTGGGGAGGAACTGACTTGGTGTCACTGATACCCCCAGTGACACTGACTTGGTGTCACTGACACCCCCAGTCGCTGACACCCCCAGCGACACCAATACAGTGCTTATAAAAAGCACTGACACTGTACTAATGGCACTGGGCAGGAAGGGGTTAACATCTGGGGCGATCAAAGGGTTAACTGTGTGCGGTTTCACTGTAAGCATGCTGCTTGAGCCATACAAAGCAGTGTGCAGGAGCTGACAGGGGAGAGATCTGTGTTATTTATACACAGGTCTCACCCCCGTTGGAAATACTCGGTGATCACCAGGAGCTGTCGAGAAATCAGCGGCCGAGACCCGGTGATTGACAGCCGAGGCCGTGAATGTTCCTACCCAGAACAGCAAAGTCACACACATATATATATATTATATATGATTTTGCGCACCTGTGCCGCCCTGTAGGGAGGCGTGGAACTGCTTAATAACAAGCTGCATGCTTGCATGATTTTGAAATAAAAAAAAGTGTACACAATGAAATGTGACCCCCGTCAGTCCTTGTGTTGTGTGCAATGTCAAGTCCCAAGTACCTGGTCACAGAACGGGTCTCAAGGTAGGGTAGCCTCCCCCATCCCTGCAATTAACATTGATAAAGAGTGCAATAGGCATAGAGGTGTTGCATCGTATGCAGGGCTGCTGTTAGAAATCATGGGGCCCCGTACAGCCTACCTGACAGGGCCCTCCCCTCTGAAAATATCAAATGATATTTTTGATAAAATGCCACTGCCGCGATGCTAAGCTTCGCATTCATGGCAGAAATGATACCCTCATCAAACAAGACACGTTCTATGCTGTCCTACTATTGGTTAGCTGACAGTTAGCTACCAAAACTAACAGAAGCAGCATTGTGTTTCAATCCAAAACTGAATTTACTTCTGTGAATAGTTCTGTAAAACTGCAGTACAATCACACAAACTAAAGTTACAATATGCTTGTACGCATGTCTCTTACAATTGCATACAATTAACACATTTCTTGCAAACAGCTATGTACAAATCACATTAAATACATTGAAATGCAATCTAAATATATACATGACTCTAACAAACAATGAATAAACTTACAAGGAGGGGCAGACTGACCATTTGGAAACTCGGGCACTGCCCGAGGGCCCGGGGTCAGTAGGGGGCCCCATGAGATGCCCCTGGTACCTTTTTCATAGGCTTTTTTGAGTTTGGGCAAGGACACAGGGGCCCCATGATCCACTATTGCCCGGGGGCCCCATGAGTTGTCAGTCCGCCCCTGCTTACAAGCATATGTATATCAAAGGGAGAAAGGAGGCCTTCACTGGTGTGTTCTTCTGCAAGCTAAAATGGAACTGTAGTGGCGGATAGGAAATCTTTATTTTAACAAACATGAGACACTTCCTGTTCTTTATTGATATAAATACAAAAAGGGTGCCATTGCAGTGAATGCCCAATAGATGGCTCCCTACTCCACAAAATGATGTGATATACAGAACACATTCAAAAGAATAGAGCTCCTCCGCGAGCGCCCCGCAACCACATGAGGATGTCATGTCATACATGTATAATATTTCTTATATCTTCTTCAATAAATGTCATCAGATTTTCCAGACAGACCTTGTATGTCACAACATAGCTGCATTCAGGAAATGCTGAAAAACACACGGTTGCGGTACACTAGTGCGGGGCTAAAGCAGGCAGTGAGGAGACATTATGGTCAGACTCAGACAGCAAAGCATATGTGAACATGTCCTTCATTTTTTTTTATTATTTTTTATATTTAATTTTTTTACTTTTTTTTTTTTAATTTTTCAGCTGCCCTGTTGGTGGGGGGGGGGGGAGCTTTGGTGGAATATCAGTGGTCTACACAGACCCCTGGTGTTTTCTCACATTTTGGACAAAAATTCCTCAGTTCCTTTCTCTGCGGCCTCAGCTGCACAGATGAATGACTAGGATATTAAACACAATTTACAGTAATGCCTGCCATACAAGGGTCGAAATTTGACCGATTTTTCGTCTGAAAATTGGACCTAAGAATAATCGGCTGATTTTCGCTCTATTAGTGGGTCAATGGCACCGGCTGATTTTCATGGTTCCTCCCCTTTTCAGTGATTGAGCATGTCGGAAAATTTGTGAAAAGCTATCGATTTTCGACTCAATGATGGTCAAATCGTACGATTGTTTTTCTGAAAAGAATATGCGTATGAGCCGTGACCTGGAAGGAACAGAAGTTTTGCTTGTTATATGGGGTGAACTTGGTTGGCCGATTTTCGAGATCATTGATGGCACCATCAGATTACAGAGCGAACAACGTTTTCGATTTTCGGATGATGCCTGCAATGGTGTGCTCCAATAAAACACCAAGTGCCTACAAGACCATTCTCCCTTTTATGGTGATAGGCGGGCAGCTTTGACCAATTTTGCTATTCTTCTTCTTCACCTTTTTATTGTGGCAGGTGGACAGCTTTGACCAATTTCGCTATCCTTCTTCTTCTCCCTTTTATGGTGGTAGGTGGACAGCTTTGACCAATTTCGCTATCCTTCTTCTTCTCCCTTTTACGGTGGTAGGTGGACAGCTGTGACCAGTTGCGCTAGCCTTCTTCTTCTCCCTTTTAAGATGGTAGGTGGACAGCTTTGACCAGTTATGCTATCCTTCTTCTTCTCCCTTTTATAATGGCAGGTGGACAGCTTTGACCAGTTGCGCTAGCCTTCTTCTTCTCCCTTTTATGATGGTAGGTGGACAGCTTTGACCAGTTGCGCTAGCCTTCTTCTTCTCCCTTTTATGGTGGTAGGTGGACAGCTTTGACCAATTTTGCTATCCTTCTTCTTCTCCCTTTTATGGTGGCAGGTGGAGAGCTTTGACCAGTTGCACTATCCTTCTTCTTCCCTTTTTATGGTGGCAGGTGGACAGCCTTGACCAGTTGCGCTAGCCTTCTTCTTCTCCCTTTTATGATGGTAGGTGGACAGCTTTGACCAGTTGTGCTAGCCTTCTTCTTCTCCCTTTTATGATGGTAGGTGGACAGCTTTGACCAGTTGTGCTAGCCTTCTTCTTCTCCCTTTTATGATGGTAGGTGGACAGCTTTGACCAGTTGTGCTAGCCTTCTTCTTCTCCCTTTCTGATGGTAGGTGGAGAGCTTTGACCAGTTATGCTATCCTTCTTCTTCTCCATTTTATGGTGGCAGGTGAACAGCTTTGACCAGTTGCGCTATCCTTCTTCTTCCCCTTTTATGGTGGCAGGTGAACAGCTTTGACCAGTTGTGCTAGCCTTCTTCTTCTCCCTTTTATGATGGTAGGTGGAGAGCTTTGACCAGTTATGCTATCCTTCTTGTTCTCCCTGTTATGATGGTAGGTGGAGAGCTTTGACCAGTTGCTCTAGCCTTCTTCTTCACCCTTTGATGCTGGCAGGTGGACAGCTTTGACCAGTTGCGCTATCCTTCTTTTTTACTGCACAGCCATGGATACTGTAGCTGGGTCCCCTGGACATCCACTGGGCCCTAGATTACTGCCTAGGTTGCCATGTGGATGATCTGACCCTGTGATGCATGAGGCTTGTGTTTTGCACTTAACCAGAGTACATGTCCATGACCACTGACACCATGCAGGAGACAGCAGTCTGGACCCTGAGGAAGAGGCACTGATGGGTGGGATTGATCATTCAGAACTGATGACAAATACTGCACAGCATTCTTGTTAGAGTATCAAATACAACTCTGGTCTATTGACAGGAATCTTGCTATAGGAATGTTCCAGCATTCACACAGACATCACAAATGATCCCTGTAATGTGTCTATTTTATATGATCATCAGCTCCATCTAGTGGCCATAATGGGGTATTTTCCTGATATAACACAGTCTTGAAAATACTGCATTGTAGCCACTAGATGGAACTGTTGAGCTTAGGAATTAGGCTGTGCGAATGCTGGATGCTGGGACATTCATACAGCAAAATTTGTATTCAATAGACCCCTATGTTTTCTATTGTGCTGAAGCTCAGTAATGCAAAAGTGCAACAATTCCAGGTATTACCTCTCACTCTAATCACTGTACTCCCCATGATGATATGTCCTTCTGCTTTTCTCTCCAGAAAGAAGGAGCCATCTTTGTTCAGGCATCATCCAGGGCCATCTACTTCCCTGGCTGATACATTGTCACTGGCTTGGTTCATATATGTCCCTTTGGTGCTGCTGCGGATCCGCAGGAAAATCCACCACCCACACAGGAATGCGGATCTGCGGGCGGGTGCCATTATTTCTAATGGCACACTTCCCGCACTGGAAAACGCAACCGTACTGGAAACCGAGGTTCCCGTGCGTGCTGCGTTTTCAGAAGAAGTGCAGGGACTTCTTCCCTGCATGTCACGGGGCACGGGAGTCCATTTAAATGACTGGGCTCTCGTGTCCGCGCTAAACACAGCCCGCAGGGCCGCATATATGTGCACCAGGGCTTAGAGACAACACAATCATGTAAATCCTAGTACCTTTGCAGATCTTTGTTCACAAATGCCTGACACAGATCTGACTTACTGCAAAGTTATAATGTTGCAGTCTAATCATTAGGGGGGAGATGGAGGAAATGCTTCCTCCTGCCTGCAGCAGACTGACGACATCATCTGAGCCTAGGCAAAGTCACCCGATTGCTCTTATGAAAAATTACATGGTTGCTGTATATTGTGACAAAGCAGGACTTTATACCGACTTACATTGCTCCTGACAGGTCTACTTTAAGCCCTCTCCTGGACCTACTACACTAAGTGATTGAGACCCAAGGATAATGAGGAGTCACAAGCTGGACAAACAATGTCTGGACACAGCTCACCGCCCGTACCAATGTGACCTGCCGCTCCTCCATTAACTGACAAAGTGTCCTAAATAATTACTCATTAAAGTCCATAGTCACCGAGGACAGGACAGATTACCAGCTAACGGGACGCTCTTCAACGCTAATCTGGGTTAATCAATTGTTCCTGCTCATCGTAATGAGAAAACAGCGGTTAAAGATTACCGCCAGAGCCACTATGTCAAGGGTTGCTGGGGGACCTCATGAAGTCTGTATTAAAGCCAATTATGGGACATTCCTGGAGGGTAACGGGTTTCTTCTTCACACATTAGGTTCACCTTGATACATCCCCCATAGAAACGCTCCACACCCAATCCCAGCCTTACAACCATCGCCACATTGGGATCTTTGGTACACCTCTTCTTCACACATTAGGTTCAGCTTGATACATCCCCCATAAAAACACTCCACACCCCATCCCAGCCCTACCACCATGGACACATTGGGATCTTTGGTACACCTCTTCTTCACACATTAGGTTCACCTTGATACATCCCCCATAAAAACACTCCACACCCCATCACAGCCTTACAACCATTGCCACATTGGGATCTTTGGTAAACCTCTTCTTCACACATTAGGTTCACCTTGATACATCCCCCATAAAAACGCTCCACACCCCATCACAGCCCTACCACCTACCACTTGGCGGCTGCATTGCTGTTGTTCCCAGTTGCTTCCACTTTGTTATAATCCCACTAACAGTTGAGCGTGGAATATTTAGTAGCCAGGAAATGTCACGGATGGACTTATTGCACAGGTGGCCACCTATCACGGGACCACGCTTGGAGTCACTGAGCTCCTGAGAGCGACCCATTCTTTCACCAATGTTTGTAGAAGCAGTCTGCATGCCTAGGGGATGATTGTATACACCTGTGTCCATGGAGGGGATTGGAACACCTGAATCCAATGATTCGGAGGGCTGGCCCAGTACTTTTGGCAATATAGTGTACGTGATGTGGCCCCTGCTACTGAAAAGTTTGGACCCATACATAAAAAAAAAGTATAGTTTGCAATATTACAAATGACCAGTAGATGGCGAAAGAAGACATTACACTTTCACAGCAGCCACTCCATACAATCCATTTATACAGAAAAGTCAGGGAAAGACAATCACATATGGCACAGCAAGCACATAAAAGTATAAAAGTCTGAACGTCACCTAAGAAATGACAGGGAAGGTAAACGATACAATAGATCAATATGCACTGACTGAAAATACTTTGAGTGAAAATATATACAAAATATATACAGAGATACAAATGAAATGAAAATGATACAAATAGGTTTCAGTGGTAAGATCAGCAATCCAATAACAAGGAGATGTATTGTTTTTTCTATCAAAGGTCAAAAACTGAAATTTCCAACATTTCAGAACAAACTGTGGTCCTGGCCATGTCTCAGGACATTAAAAAATGTGATTAGGGTCCTAATTATTATAGACAGCAGTTCTCTCTATATTTCCACATTCCAGGCACAGGCTTTCATACAAAGACAGTCCCAGAAGCTCATTGGCTGCTCACTGCATACATGGATTAAAAAAGCAGCACAGTCAGGGTCAGTGAATGGGTGGGCTGAGAGCGCCCTCTGCTGCTGGCGTTCCATATTACATGGCTCTACTGAATTACGAAGGATGGCCCGGAAAAAAAAATGATGGCCCGGAAAAAAAAATGATGGTTTCCTGAAAGCTTGCATCTTTAGCAACTCAAGTTAGATAGTAAAGGGTATCATGCACATTGGGTGTCAACGCCACCATGCATTGGGCTCTTGCACTGGGTGCAGGGCCGCATCTAGCCTGTCTGATGTTAGAGTGCAATAAAAAAAATGTCAAGGGGGCAGAAAATGGGAGGTCAGCAGAGCTGAGGACAGGGGTCAGCAGGGTGGAGGATAGGGTTTGCAACTGATAGGGTAGAGGACAGGGGTCACTGCTGGCAGGGCAGAGAACAGGGGACGCTCCAGGCAGGGCAGAGAACAGGGGTCACTGCTGGCAGGGCAGAGGACATGGGTTGCTCCTGGCAGGGCAGAGGACAGGGGTCACTGCTGGCAGGGCAGAGGACAGGGGTCACTGCTGACAGGGCAGAGGAGAGGAGTCACTGCTGACAGGGCAGAGGACAGGGGTCACTGCTGGCAGGGCAGAGGACAGGGGACGCTCCAGGCAGGGCAGAGGACAGGGGTCACTGCTGGCAGGGCAGAGGACATGGGTTGTTCCTGGCAGGGCAGAGGACAGGAGTCACTGTTGACAGGGCAGAGGACAGGGGTCACTGCTGACAGGGCAAAGGACATGGGTTGCTCCTGGCAGGGCAGAGGACAGGGGTCACTGTTGACAGGGCAGAGGACAGGGGTCACTGCTGACAGGGCAGAGGACAGGGGTTGCTGGTGGCAGGGCAGAGGACAGGGGTTGCTCCTGGCAGGGCAGAGGACAGGGGTCACTGTTGACAGGGCAGAGGACAGGGGTCACTGTTGACAGGGCAGAGGATAGGGGTCACTGCTGACAGGGCAGAGGACAGGGGTTGCTGGTGGCAGGGCAAAGGAGAGGGGTTGCTGGTGGCAGGGCAGAGGACAGGGGTCACTGCTGACAGGGCAGAGGACAGGGGACGCTCCAGGCAGGGCAGAGGACAGGGGTCACTGCTGGCAGGGCAGAGGACATGGGTTGTTCCTGGCAGGGCAGAGGACAGGAGTCACTGTTGACAGGGCAGAGGACAGGGGTCACTGCTGACAGGGCAAAGGACAGGGGTTGCTGGTGACAGGGCAGAGGACAGGGGTCACTGCTGACAGGGCAGAGGACAGGTGTTGCTGGTGGCAGGGCAAAGGACATGGGGCTGCTGGTGGCAGGGCAGAGGACAGGGGTTGCTGGTTGCAGGGCAAAGGACATGGGGTTGCTGGTGGCAGGGTAGAGGACAGGGGTTGCTGGTGGCAGGGTAGAGGACAGGGGTTGCTGGTGGCAGGGTAGAGGACAGGGGTTGCTGGTGGCAGGGCAAAGGACAAGGGTCACTGCTGGCAGGGCATTCAACAAAGCTCCATCTCCTATCCCTGCACTGCACACAACCTGGGTGTAGGCAGCAGATCTCCTCCTCCCCACAGATAGCTTTGGGGGGGCACAACTAAAATTTGGGGGGCATAGCCCACCCCACAACCCCCCTAGATCCAGCCATGACTGGGAGGGCACAGGCATGGCATCCATCACCTCTATGAGAGTCTGACAGCGTCTGCGCCTGGACAGGGCTGGGCGGTGCACCTAGCAGTACAGAAGACAAACACCCAGAAGCTTTTTGTGCTACTGGAGCAGGAAAGCTGTATAAACCCAAAAGCAAAACAATAATTAGATTGCTGCTTACCAATTCTTAGATGTGATGGATGCATACGGTTTATTTTTTTAGGCTTTCTTTTCCCTATTTTCCCCTGGAGATCCATCCAGTAAGTCTGTTGTTTCAACAGAACAAGCTGTCTTGCAAATGTAGCAATTAGAGAGATGAGACAAACCATTTACTACTGATAGGGACGCTTAACAATGATCAGCTATTATTTATTTATGTGAAACCTTTACTTACCCAAAAGAAAAAGGGAAATTGTTACTGGAACTGTTTGTGTAATTGCATTGTTACAATAATCCATTATTGTGTTTTGCTTTTGGGCAACACCCCACCAGACAGCGTTGGTGGCACCTCATCAATCTGTTTATTAAATGACTGGGTTCCCCCCATATGGAAGAAATATATATTTGAAATGAATTTTTAAAATACTCTTCTCAAATATATTGCCATATTTTTGAAATACTACAATTGTGGCCATATTATATATATATATATATATATATATATATACAGTGGGGATCGAAAGTTTGGGCACCCCAGCTAAAAATTTGTATTAATGTGCATAAAGAAGCCAAGGAAAGATGGAAAAAATCTCCAAAAGCCATAAAATTACAGATTAGACATTCTTATAATATGTCAACAAAAGTTAGATTTTATTTCCATCATTTACACTTTCAAAATAACAGAAAACAAAAAAATGGCGTCTGCAAAAGTTTGGGCACCCTGCAGAATTTATAGCATGCACTGCCCCCTTTGCAAAGCTGAGACCTGCCAGTGTCATGGATTGTTCTCAATCATCGTCTGGGAAGACCAGATGATGTCAATCTCAAAGGTTTTAAATGCCCAGACTCATCTGACCTTGCCCCAACAATCAGCACCATGGGTTCTTCTAAGCAGTTGTCTAGAAAACTGAAACTGAAAATAGTTGACGCTCACAAAGCTGGAGAAGGCTATAAGAAGATAGCAAAGCGTTTTCAGATGTCAATATCCTCTGTTCGGAATGTAATTAAGAAATGGCAGTCATCAGGAACAGTGGAAGTTAAAGCAAGATCTGGAAGACCAAGAAAAATATCAGACAGAACAGCTCGCAGGATTGTGAGAAAAACAATGCAAAACCCACGTTTGACTGCACGATCCCTCCAGAAAGATCTGGCAGACACTGGAGTTGTGGTCCACTATTCCACTATAAAGAGATACTTGTACAAATATGGTCTTCATGGAAGAGTCATCAGAAGAAAACCTCTTCTACGTCCTCACCACAAAAATCATCGTTTGAACTTTGCAAATGAACATATAGGCAAGCCTGATGCATTTTGGAAACAAGTTCTGTGGACCGATGAGATTAAAATTGAACTTTTTGGAATGAGCAAAGGTACGTTTGGAGAAGAAGGGGCACAGAATTTAATGAAAAGATCCTCTGTCCAACTGTTAAGCATGGGGTTGGATCAATCATGCTTTGGGGTTGTGTTGCAGCCAGTGGCACAGGGAACATCTCACGAGTAGAAGGAAAAATGGATTCAATAAAATTTCAGCAAATTTTGGATGGTAACTTGATGCCATCTGTGAAAAAGCTGAAGTTAAAGAGAGGATGGCTTCTACAAATGGATAATGATCCTAAACACACCTCGAAATCCACGGGGGATTACATCAAGAGGCGTAAACTGAAGGTTTTGCCATGGCCTTCACAATCTCCTGACCTCAACATCATTGAAAATCTATGGATAGACCTTAAAAGAGCAGTGCGTGACAGACAGCCCAGAAATCTCAAAGAACTGGAAGACTTTTGTAAGGAAGAATGGGCAAAGATACCTCAAACAAGAATTGAAAGACTCTTGGCTGGCTACAAAAAGCGTTTACAAGCTGTGATACTTGCCAAAGGGGGCAGTACAAGATATTAACTCTGCAGGGTGCCCAAACGTTTGCAGACGCCATTTTTTTGTTTTCTGTTATTTTGAAAGTGTAAATGAAGGAAATAAAATCTAACTTTTGTTGACATATTATAAGAATGTCTAATCTGTAATTTGATGCCTTTTGGAGATTTTTCCATCTTTCCTTGGCTTCTTTATGCACATTAATACAAATTTTTAGCTGGGGTGCCCAAACTTTCGATCCCCACTGTATATACACACACACTGCATGTTGAAATGCATTTTTATTACAAAATATATGAAAAAATATTTTTAAACATGCCCTTCAAATATACTGTATGTCTTTAAAAATACAAATCTACATTTTTGGAATGCAATTACAAATATATGTAAAAATATACGTTAAAATGACTTTTTTATATGTTACAAAAAAAAAATCTGAAGAATATATTTCAAAAAAATATATTTTTAAAAATATTTTTCACATATTTGTAAATGCATTCCAAAAATGTAGATTTGTATTTTTAAAGACATACAGTATATTTGAAATGCATTTTTAAAAACATTTTTCATATATTTTGTAATAAAAACGCATTTCAACATGCAGTGTGTGTGTATGCATATGTATGTGTATGTATGTATGTATATATATATGCATATGTGTGTGTATATGTGCATATATATATATACACATACATACACATTATATATATATTTATATATATATATATATATATATATACACACACACACACATATATATATATATATACATACATACATACACATACATATACATACACACACACTGCATGTTGAAATGCGTTTTTATTACAAAATATATGAAAAAAAATTTTCAAAATACATTTCAAATATACTGTATGTCTTTAAAAATTAAAAATTCAAATCTACATTTTTGGAATGCATTTACAAATATGTGAAAAATATTTTTAAAAATATATGTTTTTAAAATATATTCTTCAGATTTTTTTTTTTTTTTTAACATATAAAAAAGTAATTTTAACGTATATTTTTACATATATTTGTAAATGCATTCCAAAAATGTAGATTTGTATTTTTAAAGACATACAGTATATTTGAAATGTATTTTTAAAAACATTTTTCATATATTTTGTAATAAAAACGCATTTCAACATGCAGTGTGTGTGTATGTATATGTATGTGTATGTATGTATGTATATATATATATATATTTATGTGTGTGTGTGTGTGTGTGTGTATATGTGTATGTATATATATAAAAATTTTATTTATTGAAATATATTTTGAAATATATTGAATATGGCCAAAATTGTAATATTTCAAATATATGGCAATATATTATATTTGGGAAGAAAGAAAAATATATTTTTTTTCCATGGGCCCCAGGCCATATTATGTTGTTTTTAATTGCAGTGTAGCTTTAAAGTGTTGGTGTATCTAAATATGCTAGTACATCTAACAGTCCTCCTCCAGACTGACAATGCTGCTGTCCAAAGGTGCCTCCGGTGCTCCTTCATCCAGAGTGGAGGCACTCTAATACAGGAGGTGTGCTACTGGACAGATCATCGGGTGAAAACAGAGGGGGGAAAAGCGTAACAGAAAGAAAACAATTGCAGCCATCACACCTAATGATTGGTAAGCTGCAATATGTTACATTTTTGTTTTTTGGGTTTAATTCCGCTTTAACTGTCTAATGGGTCAGTGACTCAGTAATAGTGAAGCCAGAGGCAGGTTTTTGTTTTTTTTTTACAAATAGATAAGCACTGGCAGGCAATATATTTCACTAATTACAGGTTTTCTTGTTCAAATAGTTTATTGACTTAACAAAGAACAAAGTCCATGACCGGCATAAGGCCATCCTGATGAATTAGGCGTTCATTGGTTACAAAGATGAGCGCAGTCATAGGGTAACATTCCGGATATTATACAGGATTACCAGGCAAGATGCCTATTGTATAACATGGAATGCCATAAAAGTCTCCGTAAAGGCCTGCCGGCGTAGCCCCTCGCCCTCCAGAGGATTCCCCCCCTTCCTGACCAGGCCATTTTTTGCGATACGGCGATGCATTAACTAACAATTGCGCGGCCATGCAATGCTGCACCCAAATTACATTTATGTCCTTTTTTCCCACAAATAGAGCTTTCTTTAGGTGGTATTTGATCACCTCTGCAGTTTTTTTTTTTGCGCTATAAACAAAAAAGACCCACAATTTAGAAAAAAAACAAACAATATTTTTGACTTTTTTGCTATAACACATGTCCAATAAAAAACTTTAAAAATTCTAATTTCTTCATAAATTTAGGTCAAAATGTATTCTGCTCCATACCTTTGCCAAAAAAAAATCCCAATACGTGTAAATTAATTGGTTTACATGAACGTTATAGCGTCTACAAATGGTATTTTTTTTCTTAATTTTTACTAGTAATGGCGGTGATCAGCAAATTATAGCAGGACCGCGGTGAACATTCTGACACTGGGGAGAGGGGACTGACTTGGTGTCACTGACATCCCCAGTGCCATCTATACAGTGATCAATGCTAAAGAAAAAAAAAAAAGCACTGACACTGTACTAATGGAACTGGGCAGGAAGGGGTTAACATGAGGGCAATCAAAGGGTTAACTGTGTGCAGGGATTGTTTTTCTAGGGGGCGGTGTCTGTGTGTTTCGCTGCAATCACACTGCTCTGAATGGCTGTGCTGTAAATTAATTGGTTTACCTGAAAGTTATAGTGTCTACAAATGGTTTTATATATATATAGTATACTGGAATTTAAAAAAAAATTTAGTAAGTGACTTATAACGGGACTGCAGGACTGTGGCGGGCATTCTGACACTGGAGGGGAACTGACTAACTGCAACTGACATCTCCAGTGACATCAATACAGTGATCAGTGCTAATAAAAAGCACTGACACTGTACTAATGACACTGGACAGGAAGGGGTTAACATCTGGGGCGATCAAAAGGTTAACTGTGTGTGTATTACTAGGGAGGCATGCTGTGCTGAGAAATACACAGCAGCATGTCCATGCTGACAAGAGAGAGACCTGTATTACTTCCGCACAGGTCTCTCCTCTGTCGGCTTTCCCCGATGATCGCCGGGACCTGGCGATCGACATCTGTAGCCACCAACAGCAGCACCGGTAGGGCAGCACGTGTGTACGCCCCCTATCTGGAAATGCAAATCATTTATATATGCGATTTTGCACAGCCCTGATGCCCTGTTGCAGTATTCCCACTATAGGGTGGAGGGAAAGTGATTAACTGGTGAAATAGCCATGACAAATCTCCATTTGTCTCAATGGTAGCAAGTGCTAACCATCAACTATACAGTGGCCCATCTCATACCGTTAACTAGTGGTGGAACTAGTGGTGGAACTACCAGGGTTGCAAAGGTTGCATTTGCGACCGAGCCCTGGTGTTCTGTCACTGTGGGAGGGCCAAGACGGCATAGCCTTGAACAGCCAGTCTTCTGGCATGCCGACAACTCTGTTCCGTGATTTTACAGCCAGGACTGCATGAGCATAGGGGTGTTTTTCCACTCTTTTAACCTCCATCATTGTGCACAACCCTGACAAATGGGGGAAGATACCGGGAGCCGCTTTGGGCACAGGTCTCTACTTGAGCAGTTGGCTGAGCCCTTCCCGCACTATATGTGCATACAGGGAGCCGATATCCAACACTACAAGTCCCCGGGAGGGGTGAAGACGGGGTGAGTCCCCTGCACACAGCAGTTAGGGAATGCAGCCAAACCATCAATCTGGCTCAGTCCCTTACATGGGCTTAGTGCTGTCATGGTAGCATCTGGTGGACAGGGTCCAGAAACTAACTATTACATTGAGGATCTATTATGAGCATATCTATAGGAAAGCAGTCTATCTATTTCTGCATAGTGTGGATATTAGCTGTTTGACTAGCCTAGGCAGTCATCACCTCGGCATGCCACTTTCATATTGCGCTGACTCCTAGACTTTGCATTGAGTCTACAATAGTAGGTGGGCTTTGCTTACAAGTTGGAGGGTCGTAGGCACAGACCTTTTATTATACATTGTTATTACAGGATTGTAGTGAAGGGTCACTGGGTGTGTGTTTTTATAGGATGGGTGGGGCAGTGGCAAAACTACCAGGGTTGCAAAGGTCACACTTGTGACCAGCTCTGGGGTTCTATTACAGTGGGGGGCCACAAGATGGCAGGAAGGGGGCCCAATGTAGAGTAGGCAAAAGGGTCCTGCTGGGGTACTGTAAAAAAAGGCCCGGGGATAGGAGTAAAGGGCCCTGGGAAGGGTGGAAATGGCCCCGACCTGGGGTCAGGGGGCCCTTTATGGTTTATTAAACAGAAGCCCGGAACATTCTAGTTACACCTCTGCTGTTGACCAAAAACTGTTGAGATATACCGTGAAAGGGCTACCATGAACATGAGACCTTATTGGAGT